>NC_090239.1:4969656-5107156 GCF_024489055.1 Chanodichthys erythropterus
TTGCATCTCAGGGCTGATTTGTGCAAAGCGATGGACTGCTGGAAAACGTTTATTGCCCTCGGACCATTCTGATAGATTTCTCTGCCTCAGCTTGAGCGGGGAGCTACAACATAATGGACTGTTTGACAAGCAGAATATTGATACATGAAATTCCTTTGCATCCATCAAAATATTTCCATCATGTGACAGCTGCAGCGTGGAGGAAAATAAAAGATGCAGACAGGCTGAAAAAATGCCTTTCACTGACACTAATAGCAGCTCTCCGCAAACATCTCCAGCAATAAGCAATAATAATTACAGCGACAACACGTGTAATTTGCCAGCAAATATCTTCAGGAAAGACTTCGCCGATCTGTGTCGGGCGGACAGGAAGGGCTGTTGACAAATTAACAGCGTATGAAAATAAACGGCAGGGATGTTTCGCATGCAGCCTCTGCTGCAGAGCCGCATTTGTCTTGGAGGGACTCCAGTCGCCGCTCGCACAAGAGCTGCAGTTTAGAGCCGGAGCTCTCGGCTAATATTTACACGAGACGGAGGCCTTACTGACAAACACCCCACGCTGGGTGTGCTCGGAGGTCAAAGGTCACCAAAAAAATACAGCCTTGGAGAAACAGGCTCCGGGATTTAGAAGCAAAACAAAACACACATGTGGAAAATCCAGCAGTGTGAACCCAAGACTCCTAAGCTGAAACAGATTTAATTTAAAAAACATTTATATTTTTATCATTTTATTATACATAGATGATATATTGTTATATACAAAAAGACTTCAATTTACAGTATTTCATCATTTATCTCTTAAAAAACAAAAATAAATAAATGAAATCTTCCTATCCATGTTACAAACCAAATTTGGGATCAACATAATAAAAATTCCCTTTTTTGAACGGCTTTTTAATAATAAAAAAGCAACAACAAAGAATATAAACATTAGTTCTGTCAAACGATTAACCATATTCCAAAAAAAAAGTTTGTGTTTACATATTATATGTGTGCACACACATGCATGTATATATTTAACAAAAATACAGTAGGATATAAAATATAAATATACATGTATACATGTAAATATTCCTTAAATAAATGCATGTACAGTGTATTTATATAGTTTAGGAAAGAAAACCAGCAGCACTTTTGGCACAGAGGGGTCAAAAATATCAACAAAAAACTATGAAGCTGGAGCTATGTATCAACTTTAAAGTTGAATAGAGTTGATACATAGCTCCAGCTTCATAGTTTTTTGTTGATATTTTTGACCCCTCTGTGCCACAAGTGCTGCTGGTTTTCTTCCTAAACTACATATTTTCCATTCCACGCACCTTGTTGGATGTGAAGAAATTATATTACTCTGTGTATTTATATATACATAATAAATATACGCTCTAAAAAATGCTGGGTTAAAAACAACCCAATTTGGGTTGAAAATGGACAAACCCAGCATTTGGGTTGTTTTCAAAATAGGTTGGCAATTAACATTTATTAATAAGTTTAATAAATAATAAAAATTTATTATAAAGTTTATTATTATTATTATTAAATTGCTTAATAATAAATGTCCACCTTTCGATTATTAATGTTGCCTCTAGTAATTATGTGTCTGATTTTTAATTTCCAACCCATTTTGTGTTCATTTTAAGCCAGCCATCTAATAATTTTTAATCAATAGTTGGGTTAAATAAAACTGCCAAGGATGCCAAGGGTTTGTCCATATTTAACCCAGCTTGGGTTGTTTTTAACCCAGCATTTACACTACACACACATATATTATGTAAACACAAACTTTTATTTTGGATGCGATTAATCATGATTAATCGTTTGACAGCATTAAAACATATACAAAACTTTAAACTGGAGCACCTAAAAAGATAAAACCTTCCTAACTCCCAAGAAAATAACAAAGAAATATATAGGCCTATATATTTTTAATAACAAAATGCCACCATAATACTTCAAAAACAGTGCATATGCTCTTATTGTTGTCAGTTTGTTCTCCCTCTTCTAGCTTTGGGATTTTGGAATTCTGAATCAATTCTCTCTCTCTCCTGAACAAAGCCTTTTGCTAGTGAAGATGGAAAATGTGTGTTTGGAGATGCAGTGTTTTGGCAAAACGATCTCCACACACTTGATTACATTTATTCTACAGAGAGGCTGTCGGTCTCTCTCTCTCTCTCACTCACTCACTCTTCTATCTCAGCATGCGGATGAAAACCACGGGGCTTGATCAAACATCTCCTATTAGAGATGCCCAATTGAACCGCTCGAATCGGGGCGGCTACAAATTCATTTTGACTAACACCAAATTGACGGCTAAAATGTCAGCGTGCTTGTCACGTGTAAACGCAGTTTTTGTAAAAGTCACAGAGTGATACCAAGGACTCAGAGGTCAAATAATTTCACCATTTAATTCTGATGAAAGCATCTGAACTGTTTGCTTGCTTTTGTTTCGTTTCTTTCCTGCCAGCTGGACTCCAGAGGAGAGAGAAATGTTTTCGACAACGCTCCCCCCGTTTTCAAACCTGCGTATCAGTATTCCCATGGCCGCGTGGTCCTGAGTGTGTACATATAAAAATAGGAGGCCTGTCATTTCACATTCATTAAGTGTGAAACTCAGAAATTAATAATGTAAAAATACACTTTTTAATTAGTCTTACATTGGGCCCAATGTACTAAAACGGGATCAGGCGCTCCCAGCAGACTCTCTTAATAAAGCATTAGTCTGTGATGTGCAAGCACTGACAGGTAGAAGGACTAAGGAGTTACTTTTCTACTCACATGAACAAATCAAAATCAGTCTTGTTCTATTTAAATGTAATTAACATCAGAGATCTGACTGCACATGAAGGCTGGCAGCAATATATATAGACTTCGGCCGTATGTATGTTTTATTACGAGCTGTAAGCTCTCTTTCATTATGGTGAATGAGTATGTTTACATAAGCTGACTGAATGAAACCGACAATCCATCATGAACATATTACTTTATTTACATTAATAAGGCCATGGAGAGATTATGTAGCGTATTTGCTACCCAGATTTGTAATATTGTGGAATGGGATACATTTTGAGCAATAATCTCATAGGAATCAACCTTTAAAGATGCATCAAAACCATGAGATTGTCTGTTTGTTTATATGTCATATCGAATACTAGAAGAAGTTAAATCAATCAAGGTTACAAATGAGGTCAAATGCATTCAATCACATTGTATAGGTATGAATAAACATTATCTCTTATTTCAGGAATATCAAAAGCAATACAAACAAAAATGACATTATCTTTTCATTACCTCTTCATTATTTAAAATAATGAAATGTAATAAAAAAATATTGTTAATATGAATTAAATACAATATTTTTAAACTAATAAATTCAAATATGTACTTTATTAAAAATTAAAATTATTACAATTAATTAATTAATTACATTATTAGTAATTAATTTATTTATTAATTAAATATTAAAACATAAAAAGACTATATGAAAAATACTATATTAATGAAAATAATACTGATGAAAATAATAATAATAGTAAATAAAATATAATAAATAAAATATTTTAAACTCATATTTCATAAATAACTCATTTTAAATGAATATACACATACATACACACACACACACACACACAAAAAAATTATAAGTTTTATTATTATTGTTTTCATTAGTGTTTTTGAAAATTCTTTTATAGTTTTTTTTAATTATATATATATATATATATATATATATATATATATATATATATATATATATATACACACATACAATATACATAAAATTGTATGTATATATATATGTATATATATATATATATAGAGAGAGAGAGAATTAAAGACAAAAGAAAAAAAGAATTTTCAAAAACACTAATGAAAACAACAATATTAAAACGTATTAATTTGTTTGTGTGTCTGCGTGTATATATATATGTGTATATATATATATATATATATATATATATATATATATATATATATATATATATATATATATATATATATATATATATATATATATATATATATATATATACACAAATAAAAAAACAAAACGCATTGTGCATATACACAAATATGTGCATATTTCTGTGGATATGTATTTCCGTGGATATGTGAGTGTGTGTGTGTTCTGTTGGACATTTGACGGTGGAAATAGGACAGAAGTGTGTGGAGAGGGAAGTATATGACGTCCTGCCGTACCGAGACTCCTCTGCAACCCTCAAAACACTGCAGCCGTGCTAAAATAATACAAAGGGCCAGAAACAAAGACGGTTTCAGTGCTATATGGCATATTTGTACCTGCCATGTGTGTGATTTAATGAATCCTGCCTGATCTAAGCAAATCCAACACTGGCGTGAAGCTGTTTTCGCACAGGCTTGCGCTGCCCTTGTTCCCTGATGAATCCCCAAAGTGAGGTGGGCACCTTTGCGATTGAACACACAGCTATTAGGCTGAAATCACCCGGTACTCCCTAATTTGAAATAATTAAATCTTTCCTCCTGTCCTCCAAATCCCCTTGAAATATTCATGCTCAGGTTAGAGTTGGCGGGGTGAACGGAGGGCTACCACACTCGCTGACACCTCGCTGTCTCTCCACACAACAGCCCACAGATGCCGCACCGTTTAAGAGCAGATTAAAACTGACACTAATTATAATCTGACTTGTGTTATATAACTTATATGCTCAGGTGAATCCCCGGACCGTTCGCCCGCGTTGACAGATCCTGTCACTTTTGCTTAGGGGCCGAATTACGGGTGGAACGAGGCTCTCGTCTGTGCTGCGCTGCGCTCAGGCCGGCTGCCAAATTGGCAGAGGATTCAGACACAACTACATCCCTTTTTTATTTAATTGAAGTGCTAATGAACAGGGAGACGGAGACTGGCAGTCTCGCGCAGAAAAAAAAAAAAGGGGAAAAAAACTGAACGCAAAGAGCTTTGAGAGACATGAGGCCTGAGCTGGACGAGATAGTGGCTTTAAACAGACAACCCATAAAACACTGGAGCTGTTACAGATCTGCATCTATATTTTGTGTGTGTGTGTGCGTTTTCATTGATCTGATGAGACCAGTCATACAAACTGCACTAATGTCCAAATCTGCTGTCCATTAGAGCCTGAAAGTACAAGATATTAACCTGGTCAATCTGCCTACTTTAAACTCACTCACACGCGGGATTTCAGAGTGAGAGAGAGAGAGAAAACACTCTTCTGTACCTCTAATGAAAATACTGATGATTCCAAAACCATGTTTCCCTTGATCCTGATCATAAATGTCAATCACAAAATACTGGGAAAAAAAGTAATATAGATGTCTTTAAAGTTTTTTCTCGACTCGGGCAAAGATGTTTTTCTCTTAACTCAAAGCTGCACTTTGAGTTATTGACAGGGTTATCATCACAATTTCTACTCCAATTAATATTTTCAACTCAATTTCTATATAGATACTACACTCGTTGAAAATGGACAAACCCAGTGGTTGGGTTAAATGTTTGCCCAACCAGCTGGGTAGTTTTATTTAACTCAACTATTGTTTAAAAATGACAGTGTTGCTTGCTTAAAATGAACCCAAAGTATGTTCGAAATGAACATTTATTAATATGTTAAATAAATGAATGCTTAATCATAAGGTTAATGAATAATAATTAAACAATTCAAATTTAGTAAATTGCTTACTAATAAATGTTCACCTTTTGATTGTTGTTGTTGCCTCTAGTAATTATGTGTCTGATTATTTATTTCCATATTTTGGGTTCATTTTAAGTCAGCCATATAGTCATTTCTAATCAATAGTTGGGTTAAATAAATCTGCCCAGCACATTGGGCAAATATTTAACCCAATCGCTGGGTTTGTCTATTTCCAACCCAACTTGGGTTGTTTTTAACCCAGCATCTTTTAGAGTATAGATGTAGTCTGGACTGTAATATATTATATATATATATATATATATATATATATATATATATATATATATATATATATATATATATATATATATATATATATATATATATATATATATATATATATATAAAATATGTATATGTTTTTAAAACAACATTTTGTCCAAAACGGGGCTTAACTGCAAAAACAGCTTTTTAGACTTTTTTGAATTTTCATCAGTAATTATGAAACACAAAATTAATAAATAAAATATAAAGTATGATATTTCATCAGAAAATGTAATTGTAAGAGCCTTGCAACTTCCCCATTTCTTTTATAAAGATGTGGATTTCATAGTGAAATATAGTATTTAAATATTTCTAAAAACTCTGAAATTAAAGCTCCATTAATATTGATTAATGATGGTGAAATAATTTCCTGTAAGTGTTCTAAATGTAAGATTAGATTGATACCATTTTTGACCAAGTAACATTTTTGTTTCCAGTAAATAAAAAAAAAAATGGAATATCAGATGTTTTTTCAATTCAACTCACATTTCTCAAAGGTCTAAGAAAACAAATCGGGCAAACTGCTACCTCAATGATAAATGAGTTTTAGTTCTGGTTTTGTATCTGGTTCACTGCTTTGTTTAGTTTTTTTTTTTTTCTTTCAATTAACTGCACTTGGGTTCTCATCCTCGACCTGCCATCAGTGGATTAGCATTACAATAAAATCAAAACATATCAAATATGTTAGAACTTGCCCTGACATGATTCATGATCAATTAATAAACGAAAAATACAATTTGAAGCTTGAGCATCAGTTAAAATATTCATTATATAGTTGAACCATGCCTTAATGTAGTGTAGCTTTATATTATTATACACTTTAAAAATGCTGGGTTAAAAATGGACAAACCCAGCAATTGAGTTGTTTTAACCCAGCAGTTGGGTTAAATGTTTGCCCATGTTGCGTCCATTATTCATTAAACATAGTAATAAATGTTCATTTCCAACATACTTTTGGTTCATTTTAAGCAAGCAATACAGTAATTTTTAAACAATAGTTGAGTTAAATAAAACTACCCAGCAGGTTGAGCAAACATTTAACCCAACCACTGGGTTAAAACAACCCAATCACTGAGTTTGTCCATTTTCAACCCAACTTGGGTTGTTTTTAACCCAGCATTTTTTAGAGTGTATATTGTAAATTTGGTTTGAAGGACAAAATCTAAAAAAAAGTATTCATATAAATTAGTTGTTTGAAACCACTGCTATAAAAACTTTTGTCTCAAACCCATATGAAAACTTCCTCATGTGACAACTAGCCCTGGTCTTCCCTGTATAAAATTTGCTTACAATATTTCATCACAATCTGTCATGATCCAATCGATTCCTCGTGCGTCACATTTTGGGTCAGCGTTACAGGATTTAACCTATATTAACCCGGGTCAGATCCCATATGTGAAACTTTGTCTCGCTCTGCGCTGGGGCAGCTGTATGTATGACCGTTAATGGGAAAGTAATTAATTCCTCATTTATAAAGAAAAAAACAGAAGACCAAAGGAAATGAATGGAGCAATTTAAAGACTATTAGTCAAAGTGAACAGATGAGAGCCAAGTACAAATGTCTTACACAAATCTACAGGTTAAAATCACACGCTCAGATGGAGAATATAAACAACTTTTCATCACGATTTTTCACTGTAAGAGTATTATAAACATTTTCCTTGCAATGAAAACACAATTACTGAACGTTAAACACACCAGTCCTGTTACATAATCATATAAATCGCAGCTATACGTCTGCTGAAATCTGTCATCGGTTCTAATGCATCTCAAATGTTTTCTGGGTTCGTATGGCATTTGTGGTCTGTTTCAAGCTCACTTTCTCGCATTAAAGATTCCTGATCTTCAGCAGATGCTGTTGTCAGAACAGATAGCGGCTGTATGCGTAGACAGGACATCATATGAGCACATATAATGCATTTGAAATGCAGAGCTCACCCACAGTATTAACCACATAACATTTTAATGTACGCTGGGTAAGTCCGCAGTGATTGATTCCCCCTCAGGCGCTAACAGCCCTCCTAAGGTTTTGTGGAAATGCTGGCACAACGCTTTGGGAGCGTCTGACTGTGCTTGAGCTCTTGAGATCCTGCCTGTTCCTTGTTCCTCACGCTAGCGCTGTAACTTATTCATAACTTATTAACTCAGGGCCTGGCAGACTGAATCACTCTGACTGACTCAGAGGAACTAGATCATGTGACTGACTCTGGCTTACACTAGCAAAGGACTGTTGCTCTATTGAATTTATACCGGTGTGGACAGTAACTAAAGTTTATACTGTACAATGCTTGTTTTTCTGTTCTGTTCCAAATGGTTCCTAGTGACACTAAATTGAAAAATAATGACAGTTTCCAAACAGGTTTCTCAACAACCTACTACTAACAAACAGTCCTGCGGCAATTGTGGCAAATGTTACTGAGTACATCACTGTGTCAGATCACTCAAAACACTGCAAGGCCACAGTGTCTGAACTCTTCAGGGCTTTAACCTGAAAATTTGGGCATCACATTAAAATGAGAAAAAGTATTTTTACAGTGGAAAAAGTCAAAATCAGCAAAATCAGCATTAGGTCTGTTTAATGACTTACAGCTTGTCCTAAACATACTTTTTGTCACATTTGAGAAAAAAAAAAAAAAAACAGGTTTTAAAATATTATATTATTTAAATAAATATTATTGTTTTTTTTTACATAAAATTACAAGCCTGTAAAATACATTATTTTATTATTAAATTATTAAAATAATAAATAATAATAATTTATAAATAATATATATTTTTATTTTTTTCTATGAAATTTTTAAATAATAATAATTTCATGACTGAAAGAAATTATCTTATTAATAATTTATTACAATTGTTTATTTTTTTATAAAATAATACAATGCTTTAAAATTATTTAAAAAATGTTTAAATATTCTGTTATTTCAAATTAAATAAGTAAAATGAATTAAACTCAATTTTACTCTCATTTATTGAATATTTTTCTATAAAATAATGTTTTTTAAATAATTTCATGACTGAAATAAATTCTTATTAAATTCTTACAATTATTTATTTTTTATAAAATAATACAATGCTTTAAAATGATAAAAAAATTATGTATTTTAAAATATTTAAAATAAGTCAAATGAATTAAACTCAATTTTATTCTCATTTATTGTTCTATAAAATAATGTTGTTTTTTTTTAAATAATTTCATGACTGAAAGAAATTATCTTATTATTACAATTATTTATTTGAAAAAAAATAATCTAATTAAAAAGAGGTAAAAGAATGAATAAGTTTTAAAGCAATTTTCACTCTCTTTTTGGACCCTGGTTGTTGTGATGTCTAAACGTTAAAATAAAGCTTGTTCAGTGACGCTACATCATCACGGACCCACAATTTGCCACAGAATTGTACTTCCTCTTAAATGTGCTTGAGAAAAAAAAACACACATTCATATATATCAGAATATTAAACGGGTTTGTTTGTTTGTTTGCTCCACCTTTAACCAACGTCTGACGAGTGAATGTCTTATATATATATATAAAGCCACCACACAACAGCTGGGAGTGAAATGAAATCGGTGACCACGCCAGCGCTTGATCACGAAACAACCGCAGCATCTGTGTGTGTATAAGTGTGTGTGTATAAGAAGGAGGATTCTTGTCAGTTTGTGTTGCGCTCTCTACTATCGCTCGTGGGACCTTGTGGAGACCGCCTGCAATCAGCCCACTTGAGACCATCACAGCTGTCAGATAAAAATCAATTGAATTTTAAAGGGCTTTAAAGTAAATATTTAATTCTTGCCTTGGGAACCAATTAAGTGTGGAGAGTGAACTCAGAGGCACTGGTTGAACTGGAGATGTACTGGAACCAGCTGGTGAGCAATGGGGATCAAATGAGGTGCGGGGAGAGGGGTGCGCGCGAAAAAGATGCAAATCTTCGGCGCGTACGTTCGCTCTCAATTACGTATTGATGTTTTAAAGATGCGGCGAACTTGGAGTGGCAGAAAGGGGCTGGGAGATCTCCTGAAAAGGTGTGTTGCACAGCGAGCTGCCTGCTAGCTTGTTTACCATGCGTGTTTGTTGCTATTTGCTTTGTGGCTGATGTAACTCCCGCCGGATTGAGTCGGGCATGTTGGAGCATGCTCAGAACAAGCTAAGGCCCAAACAAGTGTGTGCTGGCGTATATGTGTGTGGAAGAGAAAAGCATATGAAGAGTTTGGTTCCAAAACGCAATAACTCCATTTTGATTCTTTTGAGTAAAAAGCCGTTTTCTTTACCAAGTGGCAAGATGAAAACCACTTTTTTCTGTTTCAAACTTTCACATCGCATCTTTCGGTTGTAAAAACATTAAAAATTCAAATCTACATTTTGATTTTTAAAAGTTTATTGTAAAAACGTATTTTTTTTTTTTTCCCAAAATGCAATGACACTTTTTTTTTCTTCAAAATGCAATTGGTCCATCAATATAAAAGTTATTTTTCAAATTGAAAATACACAACAAAGTAAGTTGATTCACATATATGACAGAGTCTAAACTTTGCCAATATTTATCTTATATATAGGCATTTTACTAAAAATACATTCAGTCGTCACTCCCAAAATGAATTCAACGGGTCATCTTGTTAATGTTATAAATTATTTGTCATTAGTGATTAAAGAGTATCTGGCGCCACCGCATGGTTAAATAAACACATTTGCCGAGTACATTGGTATTAAAAACAGCTTTTTAAAAAAGCCTTCAATGTTTACAGTGGGTGGAATGGTGCGCTGTGATTGGTTGAGAGCGGATATATCGCGTTCTGCAGAAAAAGGAGACTGGCGTTTGTCGCGTTTTGGACAGAAAGGGAGAAAACATGACAGAATAACACGATGGAAATTAATAAATGACTTTTCAAGTCATTGACCAGATACAATGCTGATACAATACTGATTTTGGCGGAAACTCAATTTTTTTGAAAATTGTGTTTATCGCATTTTGGAACCAAACTCTTCAAATATTGAATGAGATGCTTAAACACCCATATACATATATGCCATTTTTGGTTGTCATACAATTTTCAGTGATGTTGCTTAAAGGAAAAGCTAATTCAGAAATTGTTCCAACAGATCTGGTGCAATAGTACGTCAATACACCATTTTTATTCAGAGCATGGACACAAATATCATCAGAGCTTCATGTAGAGGAAGATTTTCAGTAAATATGACTTCAGTCATTCAAAAGCTATATAGTGTTTTGAACTAGACTCTTAGAAGAAAAAGTTCTATATAGAACCTTAAAGGATTCTGTCAAGTGCTTCCTATATAGAAAACCTTTTAGGGGTTTCCATCATGTGATCATTTTATGGATTTAGTTTCAATGGAATATATGCACAGAGCATTCTTTGGAACTTCTGCAATAATATAAGCCAGCTGGAAAAAGTCACTTGTTGGTGTGTCGAGCATCAATAGTGTAATACTTATTTTATAATCAGAATATAGTCACTTAAATAGTCAGGCCTAGCATTAATTTAGTTATTCAAATGTAAGATGACAAAAAAAAAAAGGTTAAGAGGTATCTCAGTTTTCCTCCTTGGCAAAATTCAATTTGACCACCAGTTTTCATTCTTTCATGCTAAAAAAGCATTAAAGGTCCCGTTCTTCGTGATCCCATGTTTCAAACTTTAGTTAGTGTGTAATGTTGTTGTTAGAGTATAAATAAAATCTGTAAAATTTTAAAGCTCAAAGTTCAATGCCAAGCGAGATATTTTATTTAACAGAAGTCGCCTACATCGAACGGCCAGTTTGGACTACATCCCTCTACTTCCTTCTTTAATGACGTCACTAAAACAGAAAAAGGGGGCGTGGTCTGTTATAACGGTGTTATTTTAATCCCGCAGACCAATCACCTTTGTTTGGCCTTGCCAGGGACGCTGTACTTAGAGATCAATGGTTACAATTTATGTTTAACTCGGTTCCCGAAAATTATAATTGTGGTATCCTTACTGCAATAGTTAATGTTGGACTGCAGTGCACATAATGGCCACAAGAGGGGACTATGTTTATGTATATGGCTGTTTTCCGTATGAGGTACTCTTCTGAGTGAGTGCTAACGTTGTACATTTTCTGTCGCTGCTTGTGGAGATTAAAGAGTTCAGTCTCTCGGGAATTATTGTCTTTTGTGTTCATTCGGCACAACACCACAATAATCCACATGTAAAACTATGTGCAGCACACGTTATGGTAAGAGGCGTGACCTTTTCGGGCAAGGAGCGCTAAGCTGCTGTCGAATCACAACACAGGAACCGCTGGCACAATCAGAACTCGTTACGTATTTCTGAAGGAGGGACTTCATAGAACAAGGAAGTCATCAGCCCATGTTTATGACAGTGGAAACAGCGGTATACAGATAAGTAAATTATGTGAAAAATACTGTTTTTTTTACACGCGAAACATGAACACATGTTATATTGCACACTATAAACACAATCAAAGCTTCAAAAAAACACGAAAAACGGGACCTTTAATACACTGTAAATTAAAGAATTATTGTGCACTTTAGTTAGATTCATTGAATAAAATGTGAGTGGCAGAAAGGGGCCAAGTGTGCCAAAATTACTGAGCTTGCGCTGCACTGACATCTTCTGTGATTATAAAGGGAGAGCCCGGTGCTCGCTTTCTGTGTAATTCATTCACAAGAAAAGTTATTGTTTTTCATGAGATTTGTGAATGTTTTCTATCAAATGTTGGATTTCCTACATCTTGAAAAGTTCAGTTTTTACAAATGGGGACAATCTAAGAAGGATGAACAAATAAAGTTTTTGGTTATCACATTAAAAATAACATTGGAAAAATGCTGCGTGTCTAGTTACAAACACTGCGTATTTAAACGTTCCCATTAGCTTTGTCTTTATCGCAATAAATAAAACTGGTTTATTGGCAAATTAGACAAGTATGATAAATGCATTACAATATAAATTGTTTTTCTTTGGAGCTTGTGTCACTATGAACTGCACTATAGTTTCTTAAAAATTCAGTAAATGATGCTTGGATGAACTATTCTTTTAAGCTTTCCAGTAGTTGCTAATGTAATCAAATTTCAGAAATGAAATGTCAAAGGTGGAGTGTTTGTAGGAGGTGAGAAACAATGACTCAGTGAGTGTTTTTACCGTCTGTTTAACGTGTATTTCTCTCTCTCAGTCCCTCTTGAGTCGTGATGCCCTGGAGGTGGAGGGACTTCACCACAGCAGGAAGCTGCTCTCCACTCAAGACTGAATCAGACGAGCAAACCTCCTCTTTAACCTAACAGAACGGTGTCTAATCCAACAGTTCCTCAAGATGGACCCCAGATACCTGATTATATGTGTGGAGTGAAAGAGAGAGAGAGAGTCAACAAGTATGTGTGATTGTTAAGCACAGTATTTTGCACAGTATTTTTAATAAATCCTCAATGGCAAAATTCATGACTGGAAAAATAGTCTGCAGGTGCATTATGAAATGTTTGAACTAATCATGTTGTAAAGAATGTCATTTCAGTTCTACTTTCTGAGTATAAATTATCATATGCATTAAAAGACAACAATATACAAGCACTGTAAAAGGTTTTGCCACAAACTCAACTGACTGGCTTCCCTCCTGTATGATTTCACATAAGTCTCTTCAGACCTTATGGTACATTAATTATGAGCTTCCAGAACTTCTGATTGAGGCAGTGTGTGACCTCCTAATTGAACTCCTTTCCACAAATTGAAGATAGAAATAAAAACACTATAAATAACAAAAATAAATAACAGTCTTATTAAGTGCAACCATAAAGTACCCTCTCAATTTTCAAAGTGTAAATAGAGACCAAAAATGAGACCAGAACTAAGAGGTGTTTTCAACTACACAGCCCAACCTAAGATAGGTTTGATAGCCTTATTTCACATCAGGGAGCTTGCATTTCACTTTTGCTTTCGAATTCGCAATTGCACGTACTATGTGTATAGGGAGTGCCAGTGCTGAGCGCACATTCTACAAGATAAGACATTTATCAGATGCTTAGGCCCTGTTACACAACGAATCCTCTGCCATTGTCTTATCAGTCATCTTGCCTTACTCTCGTCACATGATCAGTGAACTCTGAATCCTGCTGCACTGTGTGCGACTCTGCAGCTCACGCTGGATGAGCAGAGCAGACGTATACAATAGTTTACAATTGAAGCGACCGTTATCCAATTGAATTAAATGTTTTTATTTCTATAAAAAAAGCAAAATGACAGTGGTGCCGCGGTGGACACCCTAATGTAATGTAAACGTAGCAGTGGCATATTCTAGCTAATTTCACTAAATAAGTCTTACATGCCACACACTTTTGAATGGTAATGTATAAATACCCAATATTTGAAAAATATGAGTTTTAAAGGTGCCCGAGAACCAGTTTTTACAAGATGTAATATAAGTCTAAGGTGTCCCCTGAATGTGTCCCCATAGATTTTTTTAAATTATTTTTTTAACTGCCTATTTTGGGGCATCATTAACTATGCACCGTTTCAGGCTGCGGCCCCTTTAAATTGTGCGCTCCCTGCCCCCCTGAGTTCTCGACTATAAAACAGTGCATTTAAAAAGTTCACACAGCTAATATAACGTGCAAATGGATCTTTACAAGATGTTCGTCATGCATACTGCATGCATGCGTCGGATCATGTGAGTATAGTATTTATTTGGATGTTTACATTTGATTCTGAATGAGTTTGATAGTGCTCCGTGGCTAAAGCTAACATTACACACTGTTGGAGAGATTTATAAAGAATGAAGTTGTGTTTATGAATTATACAGACTGCAAGTGTTTAAAAATGAAAATGGCGACGGCTCTTGTCTCCGTGAATACAGTAAGAAACGATGGTAACTTTAACCACATTTAACAGTACATTAGCAACATGCTAACGAAACATTTAGAAAGACAATTTAAGAATATCACTAAAAATATCATGATATCATGGATCATGTCAGTTATTATTGCTCCATCTGCCATTTTTCACTATTGTTCTTGCTTGTTTACCTAGTCTGTTGATTCAGCTGTGCACAGATCCAGACGTTCTGCCCTTGTCTAATGCCTTGAACATGAGCTGGCATATACAAATATCGGGGGCGTACATATTAATGATCCCGACTGTTACGTAACAGTCGGTGTTATGTTGAGATTCGCCTGTTCTTCGGAGGCCTTTTAAACAAATGAGATTTATATAAGAAGGAGGAAACAATGGTGTTTGAGGCTCACTGTATGGCATTTCCATGTACTGAACTCTTGTTATTCAACTATGCCAAGATAAATTCAATTTTTGATTCTAGGGCACCTTTAGAGGTTTTTATCAAAAAGTGCAAAGCAGAATTTCCTTGATTTTAACAGTTTTATATACATTTATACAACAAAATCAATGAAATTCTCACAATCTCCCCTTTGCACGTCAATGCAAAAAACACACAGGCCAAAGGTTTCCGACTCCTGCTGTTCTTAGAAAACTTTTGTCCTGGTGCTTTAAAGAACCAACTGACTGATCTGAAGAACCTATAAATGAAACATCAAGAACTTTTTTCAACCTCCAAAGAACCATACAGCAAGAAACAATGTTTCTTGTTCTTCGCTAAGCCAAAGGTTCTTCTAGAAACCACTGAAGAATCTTAGAGTGTGTATGTTGAGAATATCATTAAC
Organism: Chanodichthys erythropterus; assembly: GCF_024489055.1. NCBI lineage: Eukaryota > Metazoa > Chordata > Actinopteri > Cypriniformes > Xenocyprididae > Chanodichthys > Chanodichthys erythropterus. The sequence goes on from NC_090239.1 coordinate 4,985,253, forward strand.
AGACTTTGATATGAGGATAAGAGATGTTGAGTGTGAAGACAGGTTGGGAAAAGCTTTTGTTGTGCACCAGCATGACTGAACTCTAGAAGAGTTGTAAAACCAGATCCGAATTGTTGTAGCCGACATCAACGTGCAATTGTTGAAGTAAGCCAAAGTCATATATTCTCTTTAATGTTACACCCATGCATGTGAGAGAATCAAATAAAACCGTCGGATCGACATGAATCCTGATATCTGTGACTACAGACAGGCTTTCTGGTGATTTCTCTCTGAAGTGTGAGTTAAAAGAAATTCAGAGATACACCTCAGCAGCAGCAGCAGTTTCCATTCCTGTCACTTAACAATACTATCCACAAGCCTCAGAACTCTAAAAAGCTTAAACTGCGATCTGATGAGCGCTCAAATCCACTGCCGAGGCTAGTCGTACCTCGAAGGGAAACGCATCGGAATTTAAAACCACCCGCTAAAACGCCTACCCTTATTTCAGCAGTCCCGTCTTCATCTTCCGTCCTCATTGGCTTGACAGACGCCTCTTTGCATCAGTCGTTTTTTCCGGCATCTGGAAGAAAAAAGGGGATGTGAGAAAGACAGAATAAGAGAGATGGAAATGGAGCTGTGAAGACGAGAAGTTTAATGTCTTGGAGAAGAAATGGATGAACTGAGGGAAAGACAAGGCCTTCAAGATACAAAAGCACCTCCAGCACTGGCTGTAAGACATGTGAGTGACTGACACTGGTTAGATACATGCCTGTGTGTGTGTGTGTGTGTGTGTGTGTGTGTGTGTGTGTGTGTGTGTGTGTGTGTGTGTGTGTGTGTGTGTGTGTGTGTGAGGCGTGAGTGTGTACGTTTGAGTCTCTTTCTGTGTGTATGCCGACAGCTACATGGTGACAAAGCAGTGATGAATTATACAGAAAGGGAGGCATTGCTTTGTGGAAACCAATGTAACTGTCAACCTCTGCAGAAACATGAATGTTTTTTGACCGAAGTGGCATTTCTTGTTATTGGAATAAAAATGTTTGGAGGGCAACTGGAGGCCTCGGCTTTCCGCCCCACTGAGGAGTGAAAAAAGCAAGAAAAATGCAGACCAAGACCAAGAAGAAACCGCAAAAGAGGAACAATTTAGAGTCTTACCGATTAAAAGTTCCAAACGGAATGTAGGAGCAACCTGAAAAGTAGGAGGATACATTATATCAGACTGACTCATGAATAATAATGAAGTGATGTAACAGTAGCCATAACTGATATGCTAAAAAAGCAGACAAGTGGGCACTAGCATTATTAGGATCACAGTTTATGGCCTCTGAAAACGAAAATTCTATCATTGATTACTCTCCCTCATGTTGTTCCACACCTGTAAGACCTTCATCTTCAGAACACAAATTAAGATATTTTTGATAAAATCCGATTGGCTCAGTGAGGCCTACATTGCCAGCAAGATAACTAACACTTCCAATGCTCTGCAAGCTAATAAAGACATATTTAAAACAGTTCATGTGACAGTGGTTCAACCTTAATGTTATGATGCGACGAGAATACTGAAAAAAAATTCATTTTTAGTTTCAAAACACTGCTTCATGAAGCTTTGAAGTTTTATGAATCTTTTGTTTCGATTCAGTGGTTCGGAGCGTATATCAAACTGCCAAAGTCACGTGACCCATTGAAATTTCGAAACACTTATGATGTAACAAAGCCTCGTTTACTGAAATCACATGACTTTGGCAATTTGATACACGCTCCGAACAGATGATTCGAAACAAAAGATTCATAAAGATTCAAAGCTTCATGAAACAGTGATTTGAAATCACCCATTACTAGATATTGTTGAATAAAGTCGTTATTTAGATTTTTTGGTGCACAAAAAGTATTCTCATTGCTTCATAACATAAGGTTGAACCACTGTAGTCACATGAACTGTTTTAAATATGTATTTAGTAACTTTCTGGGCATTGAAAGTGTTGATTATATTGCTGTCAATGTAGGCCTCACTGAGCAATCGGATTTTATCAAAAATATCTTAATTTGTGTTCCAAAGATGAACAAAGGTCTTACGGGTGTGGAGCGACATGAGGGCGAGTAATTAATGACATAATTTTCATTTTTTTGGGTGAACCCTTTAATAAAATAAATTTAAACATAAAATAAATGAAAAAAATTAAATTTATAAAATAAAATATCTTCAGGTAATGGTTGCTACACACCTGGTTTCAAGTGTCGACTGACAGGAGACAAAAAGAAACCCCTATCAAAAAACTATTTCGGCCCAAACTTACAGATTTAATAAGAATGTAAAATTAATTTTGCATCTGCATCCTAATGATTTATTGCTGCAGTTTTATACTTTTATTTTAATTTTATTCCGTTGATAAGTGACATCTTGCGAACAATCTGTTCATTCATTATTTATGGAGTCATGACAGTGGGGATGCTAAGGGAACGCATTTCCTTTGCTAATGACAGAAGGTGGAGCTGTAAAAATTGCCAGGATGAAAAATGAAAAATCATAATTCATAACAGGAGCGTCATGCAGTGATGATGCAAACGTAAGCATTAACTATAACTATTGCTCATAGTTAGGCCTAAGCATTACACGTCATGCAACCACCCAGATCAACGACACCTTATCACATCTATTGCTGTTCACATAAAAGATAATAATAAAAGCACATTTTCCTAGCTATGCAATTCAGTTTTAGATACATTTGAGTAGATTTTTCTATGGTTTGTTAGCTGTGTGAGAGAGGGAGAGAGAAGCGTGTGACTGCTGTAAAACGCTCCCTCATTATACAACTTGAATCTGGAGTCTTTTTTGAAACAGGGAACTGTAAAACAATCATCATTCATCTGGTATTTGCTGGCTGGCGCTTGTTATGTTTTTATTAGGCAGTCTGTGAGGGAATGAAATATGAACACCACGCCGTTCACTCGAAATGAAGCTCTTCGGCATGGCAGGCCTCGTTAGCTAATTTCCGACGGCTGGATACTGCCTCATGATAGATTCATTAAACTCTTCCACGGCTCCGAAATTGCAGACGAGACTCCTAATAAATATTCCAAAGCTGTGTGTTTTCTCGCATGCGTAATTATCAACACACACTAACTGTTTCACACTGAATCAATTAGCGCATTTCTGTGGAGCATTTTTTTGAAAAATCCGAAGCATTTATTGACATGATCTCCACAAACTGTGAAACAAACACAACATATTTCTCAGCTAACGTTCTGTCAGGCAGCTTGCTTGGACCTGTAGTCACACATTAGCGCGGTCCCACACACATCATTTGGTCCTGTTGTTGTGCGTTCTCGCTGTAACAGATGTTGGCTCCCATAAGCTCTAATGTCTTCCAGTGCTGCAGACAGACGTGATAGGGCTGCTTTTGTTTACGCTCCGTTTGCTTGGCTTTCACCATTCATCAATATAATTTTGATGAGCATTTGTAGATTAAAAAGGCCTTAAAAGCCTTACTTTATTTGGTTAAATGCATGCAAACCACAATTCACAGTACACTAGAGGTTGTACTGGTCGACTAGTTCTACTAGTAGTCAGTGCTTTTGACTTGCTGTGTTTAATAATCACGGGGATCACGTGGCTACGGTTGTGTTTGTCGTATATACCTAGCAACAGAACATTTGCAGTGAAAATATCGTGAACAAGAATGACAGCAGCATCAATAGAGATAAGCAAACAATCATGTCCTTGTCTATGAAAGCCTGTAGAGACCGTTTTTTATGTGAAGGACTCCGGACGTTTTTGCCGGGGAATTCAAAGGGATGTGACGTTTACGCGCGCTCCCAAAAGCCCTCTTTTTCATTCTATGACACATAAAACTAATGCTTATTATTCAATGTTTGGGATAATGCCAAAAGAGCCATTCTGTACTGTAACATCAATGTGTTATGCAAAGAAAATGTATTAATTTCAAACTACATCTCATATAGCCAGATCTCAAATATATTTTATAATCAAACTATCTTAAGTTTTAGTTACCTTATCTGTCGACTTGTCCACATCGCTATGATCAGATGCTTTCTTTGCTGTTCTGCAGCTCATTTTTGTTTTGTGATTGTTTTGTTTTTGAGAGGAAAGCGCATATTTACATATTCATCTAAACGTAGCTCTCAGCAGTGTGGACGGCGTTGAGATGTTATCAAAAATATCTTAACTTGTGTTCCAAAGATGAACAAAGGTCTTACGGGTGTGGAGCAACATGAGGGTGAGTAATTAATGTTTATTATATATTTATATATTTATTGACAGAAAACTAATTATTGTTATATAGCTCAACACGTTTAGTCTTATTGTTTAAATCCAATTTTCTTGATTTTTTGCGAGTACCATGTTTTACCATGCCTCAGAGAAAACACTATTTTGTGAAGTAGCTAACATAGCATAATCAGATGCAGCTTTATTTTTAGTAACAGTAATACAGCATTTTCTCCATCATACAATACGTTTTAAAATGAATTCCATGCCATTTATCAACACAAGCTATCCAGCATTTAATATGATATTCTAAAATCGATCTATCTTACTGCAGTGTGTCTCAAACAAATGTCTCACAGCCGCTGCCGAGTAATGAGTAACATTATAACATCATTTTTAACACACTCAAATGTATCTAATATGATAAACAGAGGTGTTACCCAGTGCCCAAGGAAGTCGACCGGAAGTTGAAGTCGGCCGGGTGCCGCCATCTTGTAGCAGAACTTCACTTGCGTTAGCATCCCCATTAACTCCCATTCATTTTGGCGTCACTTTGACAGTGAATAACTTTACATCTGAGGCGTTTAAAGACTCCATTTGTCCATTATTTATTTCCAAAGATACACGACAATGTATAAAGGGCTCCATTACCTTCTATGTTACATTATGGCCCCGTAGAAACAGTTTTTGTAAAAATAAGCTAACGATTGCGTCATAAACACTCGACTCTCTGTCGCACAGTAGCGAAATTACCGTACAGACAGGAGGAGAAGCTCGCAGGCAATCGGGGAGATTATCTTAATATGGCGTACTGGCGTTACATTTTAAAATACTATACAAAATAATTAATCAGAATACTTACTCCTGCTCACTCACGCCAAAGAACTCCCCGCTCAAGCTCGCCGTCTCTGCAAGATTAACGATGGCAGTTTGCACGTACAGCTACTAGAAGATTTACATCTGTCAGACAGGTTGCGGACGTCATCAAGCTTAGTGTGAGTCTGCGCGTCAGAAAAGGAAGTGCTAAAAATCGCTAAAAATGGGCTTCACTTGACTCAATTGAGTTCCAGTGGGGTCGCTGTGTCCATTTCTTTTACTGTCTATGGTTTTAAGGCACCAGTGTAGTTTGAGAAGTTTTTTACAGTCTATGGTGTTACCTCATACCCATGACCGGAAAAGCGGAAGCGGCGCCGGCGACTGTGTCATAATAAAAGTCCCGCTGCTCGTGAGGCGTGTGTTGTGCAATGGCTCCAGCTCCTCGTTCAGCTCCACAACACTCGGTCCTGCTCTGCTTCATACTAAAGTAACGTTAATAATCGCATCTATGAACCCGATTTGTTCTCGAGTCCTATCCTGATTCTTTTCCACTGACCGTTGAGATGAAGACCACATGTCCCAAGATTCCACGCTTAAACTTGGCGTCATCAAGCTACGCCTTTGTTTTGAATAGGCCTTTAGCGACCTCTAGCGGACAGAAAATAGTACAGAGTGCACCTTTTAGAAAAACATAAAGAAATGAATAAAACATTTTAGAAAACACTTAAAAAAAAGAAGTCATTTATATGTTTAACTCACAATGGATGAAGAATCGATTTTAAATAGGTAGCTTAATAAAAGACATTTTATTTTACATGCAGCAGGTTGCCACAAGGGGGTTCAGTCACATGACCAGCTACTTACGGTTATTGAACACTTTCTTGTGGAATAATATCATAATAGATTCAATTTAATATAAATTTCTTTCATTTACTGTATATAGGCCTAAATGAATTGTTTTCTACAATGACATCGATAGAATTAAATTGCATGATGCTGCAATCCACACTGCTAAAAGTCCAGCATCCTGCATAGGCTAGTGCAAAATAAACAAAACAATGCAAATGCTTTGTTATATAAAAAGCATTACCCTGTTTGGCTTTCACTCAAGACTGGGGGACTTTACCCAAGAATGGTGTAAAAGTTCCATGTAGTTGCACTAATCAAAGCAAAGCATTTCTTTTGAGTTGCTCCACCAATATGCAATTTTAAAAAATCCAATGGTCATACACTCGAGAGCAGAAAAAGAGAGGTCATTAGCCTCGTTGTAACCCAAAGTTCTCACAACTGGCATCAGAGAAAAAGACAACAGAGCAAGTCCTCCACCTCAGCATTTCCGCCTGCAAAAGTTCAGGGCCTGAGGTGAGGAACGAGTCTTATTTGTTTATTTGTTTGTTTAATTATGGGATTCGGGGACACATTTTCCTCGGCAGCATACGATCGGCCTGACCTTCAAGCTCAATCAAACCTTTAAGCTGCGTCGCATTTTTCTCTTTGGCTCTCCTGCCTGGCGCGGCGGTGAGTTATCTGGCTGAACGGGAGCTGTCCGTGGTGCTGACAGACTGCTACCTGTGTGGGGGGTCTTCATCTCGGCTACATTAGCCCATATGGCCTGAGTTAGCTTCTATTGAAGCCGTGGCCTAATTACGAGGAAGCGGGAGAATGTTTGCGAATGACGATTGGGCCTCGGCGTTTGTGCCTCATCCAGCCCCCGTGGTGACTCGCACCTGTTCCCGTCTTTAAAACCTCTCTTTCAGTTTAGCTTTTGGCCAACGCCACCAAATGACCTATCCAGGGGGCAATAACGCTTTTTCTGTTTTGCCTGTCGTCAAGCCACAGTGTCAGCATCCAGTGGAACAGACGCAACTGTACCCCGGGCAGCAGACAGAGGGGTTTGTGCACACAGCTGCTCGGCTTTATAGCTTTTAAATGTACAAAACGCAAAGGAGTCGTTGTATTTACTCGCTGGCACATCATAAGGCAGATGCATCTGAAAAAACAGAAGTAAATACCGGTATATTCAGCACAGTGTTGTGCAGTAACTAACTAAAAGTGCATTTTTCAGTAGCATGACAGGAGCTTAGCTGTTTTTTCTATAACAAAATATTGCTGGTTGTATTGAGCATACAGTTTTGCAGCCAATCAAATGCTCTCTTAGAATGCATCTCTCTCTTATCGGTTCATTTGTAAAAAATAACTTTTTAATTTGAGTCCCTGTGTTTGAACATTTCAATATTGCATTTAAACATGACTCAAAACCATTAGCCAAACTCTGGTCACATTATTATTATACTTAGGTGATAAAAGAAGAAAAGAAAGAAAGAAAAAAAAACAGACAAAATGGTTCAATCTAGGATGCATGTGTCTTTTGTAGTTAAAAAAAAATCACCTGTGTATGAGTCCCTGTGCTTTTTGTAGTGTAATATTTAATTAAATGCTAAAATACTGTTAAATACTGTTCTGAAAAAAATAAAAAATAAATACTTTCACTGTTGTTAGTTTCACTCAAATAATCCTTGTTCACATTACTTAAAAACTCATGTAACTACATGAACTTAATTTAATAGAGTTGTTTCTACAACAAAAATGAGTATTGTCAGCTTTACTTAAGTGTTTGTTCAATCTACTTAACATTGCTGAGTAAAACACACAAATTAATGTTGACATAACTAACTGGGCAGTGGATCCGTAGTTCCCAGCAAACTTTGCAAGGGACTGCATTATGAGATTAAAGTGTTATTTTATGTTTTTCAGTAAAGGGAAAGATGTTAGTTTATGTTAGTGTTTAATGTTCAGTTATTTTGGTCATTAAGAGGAGTTTCTGTAATGTTTTTGAAATTTGTGGTTACCATCATGCAGAAGAGTGTCGCCTGTGTTTAGGCTGTGAGCACTAAATTAAATTGAGTTTGTTCAATAAGTTATTTTTTGAGTGCATTTTGTAGAGCGAATAGTTAATAGACCCTTTTCACATGTGTGGAAGTCGTCATAGTTGGGTAAAATTCTATGGCAGTGAATGAGAGAATACATGAAATATATTTGTTGTGTTCCCATTTTCTCAAATAGCAAAAGAAAAACTCAATAACAGTGTTTTCACAACTTTCAAAAAGAGGAAAAAAATAGAGAGTATAAAAAATATAACAAATTTTGGAAGATTTACGATGCAGATGACCGTTAAACGCGTCAATAAAACAATAAACATGAATGATCATCATAAGGAATGTTGTTTCAATCTCAGAAAGACGGCAGTACACACTATTTTTCAAGTTCAAGTCTGCTTATGTTAATCTGCTAACTCCCCTGACTTCTTTGTCAGACAAAATGGTGGATTCGGCATTATGGTTGGTTAGATCGCCTGTCAATCAAAACTCCTGATGAAGGATCAAATAAGTCAATACATTTATTCACCTTACGTATTTAGTAAACTGCACATATAAATATTATGTAACAGTGACAAATTCAAATGATTTGTATTTACTTTAAGAAATTTTGTCAGCTTTACTTGTCAGCTTACTTTTGTTCATACAACTAAATTGTTATTTGTACAAATTACTCAATATTGTTGCGTGGAACCACTTGATGCTGCTTTTTTTAAGTAAATCCAATTATTTATTTTATTTGAGTGTAGAAATAAATTACATCATCTGAAATAAATTATATAAATTATGCATCAGCTCATATATTTTGAAAAGAGCTGTTATTTTTTTTAAAGCATGATGAACGCATTTAAACATTCCTCCTTCATATGCAATGCAATTTCCACAAAATATAATTTGTTGACAAATTTGCTTGTAAAATGTATTGCTGTGGACTATAGATCAGTGATAAACTAATGTTTAATTATATGGAAATAAAACAAACACCACAGCGACTTCTAAAGTCTATTTTTGTCTATTTACTTTTGTGCCACAGTGAATAATCTTCATGTGGAGGCATTTCTCTCCAAATATTAATATATATGTGATTAATTGCCATTATTCTGATTAATTAACTGGCATATAAATTAATTAACTTAAAGCAAATTTTAATCGTTTGACTGCTGCCTTAAATAGTTTGCATAGCTTGAATGTAGTTACTCTTATAATAACTCTATATCCAAAAGGGTCGTTTGATTGAAGCTTCTACACTTCAACAGCGATTCTGCATATCATGACCTGGATGTTACAGCAGCAGTCAGGTATGCAAAGTACGTGTTGTCATGTCAATGTTCCTGTCAGGCGTTGTGATTCCAGGACGACTTCCAGTAAACACACCGAGAGATTTGTGTGCTTTGAGGTTCAGCTTGATTCAACATCATTTCCCACTGCTTTAGGACTTTGTTGCTGTCGGGAACGGATCGGTAGGGGAGAGAGACATAGAGAGAGAGACGGAGAGAGAGGCAGACAGAGGAAAAAGGGGTTCCCACTAACATGTTCATCAAAGGCCTTTTCTTTCTCCCTATCACTTTATTTTTATTTGGTGTCAGCACTTCACAGTGAGAGTCGTATGGAAATGTGTTTGGCTGCCTGGAAAGCTGTCAGGAAACACACACAACTCAGTTGCACGGAGGTAATTTGACTGGGCTGATGTCTTTTCTCCTTTCTGGTCCCCTCATTATACAGAGAGAGAGCAAAATGGCAGCGCTCAGTGTTTTATCTGTCAGCATCTCTCCATAATGCGTTTTCATACCATGTGTATTAGTCGCTAACATCAAAGGCACCCGTGTAAGGGCCACAGAGAGCGCGCGGGCGCCGGAGAACCAGACATCCTGAAAGGTGACAATTGAATCTCTTTGCTTGCGTGGCATGTCGACATACTGGGAGAACAGGCTTCATTTGACTCGCTTGCTCTTGGGTAAATAGCAGCATGAAAAGAAGGCCATAATATGACAGTTATGTGTGATAGTGAGAATGTGAGAGAAGCTTTTTCTTCATAAACAACGCTGCGCTCAAAACACGTCCGATCAATGAAGAGCAAAGCAGACGTCAGAAGCAGGAGCCGAGAATAGAAGTTATTCAGTAAAACGTGTTTGTGAAGGAAGCTCAGATGTGACGTGAATAGAATAGACCCCCTTGTACCTTAATGAAAAGAATGGAAATGTGTTTTTTTTTTTTTTTTTAATAATGTAAATGAATTTTATCGGGTAATAAAAAGTGTCATTTACATTCCACAAAAAGGGCATAATTTTATAGAAATTTATAGAAACATCTTAGTATTTATAAATTGCCTTATGTTTAAAAATAGCAAAGCTGCAATGCATTACTTGGGACTGGCGTACTGTGTAACCTGAGGACAGTTTCTTTTCAATAATGTTTTGTGATCATAAATCTAAATATAAAATATATTATTTGATTTTAAGCAATCACTTAATCAAAAGTGCCTATTTGCAAGCAAAGCTTGAAAATTTCAAATTTAATATTGCATTTGTACATGACTGAAAGCATTTGGCAAACTCTGGCTACATCATATTTAGGTGATAAAAAAAATAGAGCAAATGTTTCAGTCTTTTGCATTTTTTTCCTGTAAACAAATATATAAAGATTTTAAGCATTCTATCAGGAAAAACAAAAAAACAATTATGGTATATAAACCTAAATTAATTGATCAATCAATTATTAAATATAATTTCTTAATATTTGTTTTTAATTATTATTTTTTAAACATTATTATATTTGAACATGACCAAAAAGCATTTTCCAAATTCTGGCTTCATCATATTTAGGTGATTAAAAAATAAATAAATAAATAAATAGTTCAAAGAAGTATTTTAGAAAGCAAGTGTCTTTGCATCTTAAAAAGGTGATTATTTTAGTTTCAAGCAAAAGTTTGAAAAGTTTCAAGCATTCCATATGTGTATGAAAACCTAAATCAATGTATCAATCAATGAAATTATACAATATGATTTTTTACATTTTATTTTAATTAAAAAAAGACATTTCAAATGCACTATTGCACTACTTTAATACAAACCAAATGCATTTGCTAAACTTTGATCATCATATATTTATTAAAAAAATAAAAATAAAAAAAAAACGCTACTTTGTTGCCATTCAAATTCTAACATTATCATCTGGGATAGTTTGAGAATTTCCTACTTCACATCAGTTCGGTTAATGAAACTCTACTGTTGCAGCATAGTTGCACGCACAGAATATACTGTATGCTTTCGCATAATTGGAGTGTGTGTGTCAACATCCAAAACATTTCCTGCTGCTAAGCATCAGCACATGCGGGCCTTCCTGCTGCATGCTGGGATCACAACAAAAGCTATTGATTGGCTGAAAGGAAGACATCTCCACAAAAGGGCCTCCTGTTGAGACCTTCCAGAGAAATACCGCAGAGAATATATAACCTTTCTCGCTATCTTAAATGCTCCCAAGTAACACGACTCAGTTGTTTGATTACGCAGGAAAAATACCAGCATGGTCAGAAAAAAGTCTCTATGAATCAAGTTCATATAACTGAACTGTCTTCATCTTAAAGTGCCACATTATGCATTTTCGAATATTACCTTTCACACGTTGTGTAATATAGCTGTTTGTGAATGTAAAAGATCAGTTTTAAAGGTCAAAGTGCACAACAAAGTGTTCGAGACCTACTAGTTCCTGCAAGATTCTGAAGTGCACATTCGATGGACACTTTACTATCCCACGAGGCCACGGGAGAGGATTTATGAATGGCAGTATAGCGACACAACTAATGGTACGGTAGGTCACATGATAATGACAACATGGCAGATGTAGTACGTCTGAAAAACATGCATACTACATAAAGCATACTTTTTTAATGGTTGCAAAGTAAGTTCAAATTCAAATGTAGTACCTACTCGGACAGTACGTGATTTCATATGCACCGATTGTCTCCTAAAAGAATGATTTATAAACTGTCTAAACGAGTCGTCAGCAATTCCAGTCTCACTTCCTGTTACAAACCTACATAACAATATTACATATTTGCATAATGCCAGCCTATGGTTTTCATTGGCTTCCAGCAAACGACGTCTACTTTGCCCCACCCTCAAACACTGAATTGAAGCTGAGGCCTGGAAGAGTTTGGTTTTTGCTGTCGACATGTTGAGAAGATGCTGTTTTCAGTGCTGCAAATCCACTTTTGTGCACTTCAAAAGGATGAGGACACACGCTGGATTGTTACTGTTCGTATCACTGTGTATAAAGCCTCCAGAGCCGAAATTCAGATTCGTTAATAGGCGTTTCGTTTCCAACACACGCTGTAAACGGTACACCAATCACAACAGACTGGGCCATCTGACCAATCGGAGCAGAGTATATTCTCAGAAAGGAGGGGTTTAGCAAGACTGAATCTTCAAACAAATCATTTTCAGACTCTTTGAGAAATGAGGCGATAGGCAATGTACATTATGACAATGCACTCTATTGTGGGAGACCTCCAAAACAAAATTAGGAACCTAACATTTATTAATAAGCACACTCTAAAAAATGCTGGGTTAAAAACAACCCAAGTTGGGTTGAAAATGGACAAACCCAGCAATTGGGTTGTTTTAACCCAGCGATTGGGTTGTTTTAACCCAGCGGTTGGGTTAAATGTTTGCCCAACCTGCTGGGTAGTTTTATTTAAACCAACTATTGTTTAAAAATTGCTATATGGCTAGCTTAAAATGAACCCAAAATAGTTGGGAAATTAAAAACCAGATGCAATTAGAGACAACAATAATAGACAAAAGGTGAATGTTTATTAATAAGCTTTAATATTGTATTAATATAAATTTAATATTTTAATAGTTTATTAATATAAAATTATTAATAAGCAATTTAATAAATGTTTATTGTTTAATAATTATTCATTGAACATTAATAAATGTTCATTTCCAACATACTTTTGGTTAATTTTAATTAAGCAATACAGTAAATTTTAAACAATAGTTGAGTTAAATAAAACTACCCAGCAGGTTGGCCAAACATTTAACCCTACCGTTGGGTTAAAACAACCAAATCACTGGGTTTGTCCATTTTCAACCCAACTTGGGTTGCTTTTAACCCAGCATTTTTTAGAGTGCAAATTAATAAATGTTTATTGTTTAATTGTTATTAATTAAACTTAATAATAAATATTCATTTCTTAAAAATATTAATAAATGTTAATTGGCAACATATTTTGGGTTCATTTTAAGCAAGCAATACAGTAATTTTTAAACAATAGTTGAGTTAAATAAAACTACCCAGCAGGTTGGGCAAACATTTAACCCAACCGCTGGGTTAAAACAACCCAATCGTTGGGTTTGTCCATTTTCAACCCATCTTTGGTCATTTTTAATAATTTAGTTAGCTGTAAGTCATAGGAAGGTAATGGGCACAAATCAGAGGACCGTTACAGCCCTGACCTACAAAACCTTTTATTTCCGCTTCATAATCATCTGCTGTTAATGATCATAGGAATGTAAAACTGACACACATCACCATTCAGAAGATGACACATTTCCATGGGAATCAGCGATGCTGTCCCCTGTAGCACATGTATGCGCAAACAATCGCTTACACACAATAACACACACAAACAGTGCCGTGGGCGAGGACCCATCTGGGTGAGGGTGTTGGGCCTCCGCATCTGTAGTCGCCTGATGAAGGTGAGAGAGAGGAAAGAGGGGGGCTGAGAAAGAGAGACGCAAATTAAAGCTCACCGTGGGAAGCTCAAGCCCCTGGCACTTTTCTTATGCAACAGCTGCACCTTCACCAGCCTTCATCTCACATCCTGACATATACGTCCAGCCGGGCTGGTCCGCGCGCCAAAGCCGGCCCGGGAAAGAGCGGGAGGCGGGGAGGAGGGCTAGAGTCCCCGCCTTAAGCAAAACAGGTGTATGACATCCTGTTGCTATAGTCTGCAGGGGGAACCGGGCTACGAGCCGCACATCCTACTGAGAGAACAGCCGAAAATAACAAAAGAAGGTTAGAGCCAAGGCTGACAGGCTCATTGATAATATTTTAGATAAAGCAGGTCTGAGAGTTGACTGCAAATTGCCTCTAATGTCTAATGGTGTGGGCTCTGGGCCACAGTCGCGAACAAAATGGAGCCATTATTTATTATTTCTCAGGGTGGTTGAGGGATTTGGCCCTTGCCAGAAATTTCCGGCCGGCGTGCCAGCTTCGGCCAGGTCCCCTCCATGTGTCGGATCTCTAAGGGTCCCGCCTGCATGTTTAAAGCCCTTACATGTATTGTTTGGGGTTGACTGAGGTTGGCTATTTTAATGTACAGACGGGTCGGACTGACCTTGCGATCTCCCAGTGGTAACATGCATGTTAAATGTATTTGTAAATAAACTACTGTACGTAAGGGTGAACATCACCTCAAGAAGAAAAAAAAATACAATCATCAAATAAACTAATTATATATAAATATATATATATATATAAAAAAAATATATATATATATAATATATAATATATATATATATATATATATATATATATATATATATATATTTTTTTTTTTTTTTTTTTTTAATACATATATATAGATATATATATATATATATATATATATATATATATATATATATATATATATATATATATATACACACACACACACTACCGTTCAAAAGTTTGGGGTCAGTAAGAACTTTTATTTTTATTTGTTTGAAAAGAAATTAAAGAAATTAATACTTTTATTCAGCAAGGATGCATTAAATAAATCAAAAGTGGCAGTAAAGACATTTATAATGTTACAAAAGATTAGATTTCAAATAAACACTGTGCTTTTGAACTTTTTATTCATCAAGGAATCCTGAAAAAAATAAAAATTTTACACAAATATTTTGTACAATTATAAACAATAAATGTTTCTTGAGCAGCAGATCAGCATATTAGAATGATTTCTGAAGGATCATGTGACACTGAAGACTGGAGTAACGATGCTGAAAATTCAGCTTTGCATCACAGGAATAAATTACATTTAAAATATTTTCAAATAGAAAACTAAATTGTAATAATATTTCACAATATTACTGTTTTTACTGTATTTTTAATTAAGTAAATGCACCCTTGGTGAGCAGTAAAAACATTAAAAATCTTACCGATCCCAAACTTTTGAGTGGTAGCATATATATATATATATATATACAGTACACACACACAAATACTAACTGCTCTGTTCAGGGAATCATTATTCCATTTCTGTTTCTGTTTTTGTTTTTATTTTAATATAATTTTAATATAGTAAAACAGTATATTTAAATATATGTGTGTGTGTGTGTGTGTGTTTAGCCATAATACTATAAAGTATACAAATGTATAAAAATGAATAAATAAATAATATCAAAAGTACTGTCACAATGGCCCACCAAAAATAGGCTGCATTTCATAGTCAAAAAAATGTAAAGTGAAATACGACCCTGACCAGTTTTGTGACATTCATCATAATACATGCATTTTGTTTGACATACTTTGAAAAGAAAGTTTAGGAAACATGCATGTAGTTTACAGCAATTTTAAAAGCAGAAATGTTACGAGTTAAAGAATGCCTGGCTGTGTCATCGGAGGATGATGGGATATGTGTGTGCGTGTTGGGAAGTGGATGATCATTTAGATGGCACACTCCAGTTTTTCATCATTAGGCAGATGCCTCCTGCCGCTCAGGTTAGGTCACGTCCAAAGCGCATGCTGTCTGAGTCAAATGAGCCAGTTCAAGCCCACCTGATGCACACACACACACACTCAAGAGCAGTGTCCCCAAGGCCGGCCCACCACACACACATGCACCTGGCCCTCCATTAGCACCTAAACTTCACTTATTAGATTAATACCAGAAGTGACGATAACCCCAGACCTTCGGGGACTCCCACAAACGGCTGCACGACTTCACCTGAATGCTGACAAAATCTCACTTCGGCACAACGGAACGCTTACAGGCTGATTTAACCTTTGGCATTCTTGCAATAACTTTAATGATAATTGTAGGTTAAGTAGATTAAGTCTGGCATATACTTTGTCGCTTTTCAATGCACATATTTTTGTACAACCTACAGTGGCTTAAAATTTCCAGTGTGATATACATTGTAATGAATGTTGGTATAATTATTACATGAACTCGTGTTTAAAAAAAAACTCATTTATATTCTGTGAATAAAATGTGTTAATTCCCTTATGGAAAAAGCTCCATGTAAAGGTATTTTCACCATTTCAACATTCAACATTCATCATTTACTCACCCTCACGTTGTTCTGAGCATGTATGATTTTCATTCATCTAAAAAAACACAAAAGAAGAGGTTAGACAGAATTTAAATTCACATGACTTCTGAAGACTACTATTGACTTTTATTGTGCATTTTATTGTTTTTTTTATTTTTTATTAATTCATTTATTTATTTGTTGTTTTTGGAGATCAACATCTTCCATCTGCAGTCACTTTCATTATAATGAGAACAGCAGTGTGAACGTTCATCTTTTTGTCTCCATTTGTTGTCTTAATGTGTATTTATATTTTTATTTCCATTTTTTTTTACTCTTAAGGTCACTTTTTTTATGTGTGTGTGTTAGTGCTTTGGCAACATTTTTATCCAAAAAAAAAAATCTGTAAAATACTTGGGGGTGAACTAACCTTAATTTAAAAGGAGCACAGTTCCACTATACTCTGATATTGTACGTGCATTTCTGTCTCATATTAGAGTAAAAAAAAAATGTAAAAAGTGATTTTAAAAGGACCTATTATGCCCCTTTTATAAGATGTAATATAAGTCTCTGGTGTCCCCAGAAAGTGTCTGTGAAGTTTCAGCTCAAAATCCCCCACAGATCATTTATTATAGCTTGTCAAATTTGCCTCTATTTGGGTGAGATGCTGCTTCTGGCCCACTTTCCAGAAGAGGGCGGAGCTTTAACAGCTCGTGCTTCAGTTGCCCAACAACAACAAAGCTGGAGAATCTCACGCAGCCAAAATGAGGATTGTCAGTAACAGTGTTCAGCCTTACTTTGTTCAAACCGGAGTCGACACTGATGGAGAGACTCAGGAAGAAGTTACAACTTTTAGAATGAAACTGGACATTCCTGAATGGTTAGTGGATAAATTTATGTAGTTGTTGTAGAGTTGATTCAACTCATCCACTAGCATGTGCCGTCATGTTAATCTTTTGTGCAAATCTTCCTCTTCTCTAAAGCAGCCCAACATGGCCTCACCCCCTTTGTTGCGCGTTCCTGGGGGCGGGGTTTATGTAAATTGTAGGGTTTGTGATGTCACTAACCCCGGAAGAATCCTGTTTATTGTAGTCCTTAAACAGCGAATTCTTTAAAAGAAATTATCCCCTTTTGCATTGAACTTTGAGCGTCGTAACTTTGCAGATGTTGTTTATGCTCAAACAGCAACATTACACACTAACTAAAGTTAAAAAAGTGAAATCATAATCAAGCACCCTTTTAAGATGACCTCAGGTTCTGGTGGAGGTAATAAAGGAACTGCTCTGTAAAAAAATTATCATACATACTAATGAAATAAGAGTCATTTGAATCAGTTGGTTGAACACTTAAAACATCACAGTTGCAGTTTGCTCTAAATAATTCCCTTCTTGCAAATCTCCTAAAAAGAACAGCAGCCACATTAATGGCAGACAAAGGCCTTTATATGAAACCGAGGTTATCCAAACCACTCAGAACAAATGCTGACTTCAGGGGACCATATTACTGTGCTTACGAAGGGGTCGGCAGAAAAGCCTCCCATGGAGCAGTCAGAGCTTCAAAAACACAAACAAGTAAAACAAAAAGTCATCCAGTTTGAAACCCAAATCACCTTTTTGGACTTGAAAAGCTCCGACGTGCTTAATACCCCGTTTCCTTTGGAGATCTGGCTGCTCACACTATTGAGTAACCTTTCCACGCGCCGTTTGTTTACTGCGGGGAGATGGAGAATGCGTCCGACGGTTGCTGTCGAGTGCCAGAAATGAGCACCAGCACGAGCAGTTTGTATAAGTCAGCCATGAATGATTACAGATTAGCCGGCCTGGCAGAGGTTCGGCAGGGATCCCTGATGGAACTTTAAAGCCGTTGGCATGATGGTCCGACACACTGGAGGAAGACAGAGCAATGCCACACATCATTTGGGCCTGAGCACACCACACTCCAAATAATCACTTTAATCAGCAAAAGTTAATCGCTGTAAATCATAAATTAATGGGCTGAACAGTTGCCCAGAGCCGCTGTACTATGAGTTCCTGACCACACAATGTCTGATACAAGAGCCCTAAGAACAATGTGTTCTTAAAAATGTCATTGCATTAGCTAACAAAATATCAAGTCATATTTACAGTATTTTAAAGGGTGCCACTAGTGTCACCAAATTAACTGCATTAATGAACAGTAAAACCTGCTTCCAAAGTCACGCACGTGCTTAACACAACTTTATGCTCAAACAAACAGATTGGAAATTGAAATGACCTACTGCATGCAATGCAACATACAGATACATAAACCAAAATAGAGACTTGATTTTATCTGTCAGAACTTGATTGGGTGGTGAAAAATGAGGCAAGTGTTTGGAGAGGTTTCAAATTAAGAAGGATGTGTGACATCAGCCAAATAAGAAAGTTAACAAACGGAGGAACAAGTCTTCCTGATTAAGAATGACGAAGACAGACATTTAGTTAGAGACTACACAGTATGTAGAATTCAGAATCCTTTGTTATTAGCGATACCAGTGGCCGTTAAATGAACTGCAGCCAGCAACTTGCTCGCACACACGTAAAGTACAAGAGACTGAGCCTGATTCAAGGTCCCGATTTACTCATGGCGAAGTGTTTGTTCTTTGCTTAGGGGGAAAAATAAGTTGAAAATAGACCTACCTTTGCTGCGATATACTGCTAACAAACATCCCGACGTCGTCCACGCTGCTGAGAGCGATGTTTAGATGAATATGTGTTGCGCACTTTCTTTTCAATAACAAAATAAACACACAACTAAAATGACAGCAGTGAGAAAACAACAAAGAAAGCATCTGATCATAACGATGTGGATATGTTTGCACAAGCTCTGCAGTTCAGCAGCATCATGTCGACAGATGAGGTAATTAAAATTGCACTATTACGACAATTTTATATGTCTATTTGAGACTATATCTGGTTGTGTGAGACTATAGTTTGAAATAATCTTTTTTTTTTTTTTTTTTGCATGACGGCATTATCCTGAAATGTCTAAGCATTCGTTTCGTGTGTTATAAAATGGAAGAGAGGTTCGCGGGAGCGAGCGTAACTGTCACATCCTTTTGAATTTCCCGGAAAAAACGACCCGAGTCCTTGACATAAAAATCAGTCTACTACAGGCTTTAATAAACAACCTAGGAAGTCGGGGAAGGTCTCGTTTTTTTAAGTTTTGTGACAATTTTTTCACACATTTAGAATAATTAAAAAAAATAATATAAAAATGCATGAAATAGCCTACATGAAAATTCTTATAGCCCCATACTTTATTTTATTTTGTTGTGACATTATGTATTACAATTTGTTATTTCTCAGTCTGTGAAGATATATAATTTAAATTATGTTGGCCTGTTATGTTATTGTTCATATGCAAAATAATAATAATAAAAAAAAATTAAAAAAAACACATACTTGCTTTAAAGGGCTAGTTCACCCAAAAATAAATAATTCATGGTATAACTTACTCACTGTTTACTACGGAAGAGGATTAGGGCCAAGCAATAATAAAAATAAATCCATCTCGAGATTAAAGTCATTAAATTACGAGAAAAAACTCGTTAAATTTCTAGATAAAATGTTGAGAATAAAGTCGTTAAATTACGAGAACAAATTCGTTAAATTATGTTAAAAATGTTGTTAAATTTCAAGAAAAAAGTTGAGATAAAATGTTGACAATAAAGTCATTAAATTACGAGAAAAATGTAATTAAATTATGAGAACAAATTCGTTAAAATTATGAGAAAAATGTTGTTAAATTTCGAGAAAAAAAGTTGAGATAAAATGTTGAGAATAAAGTCATTAAGTTATGAGAAAAAAGTCGTTAAATTATGAGAACATATTCGTAACTTGACTTTTTTCTCGTAATTTAACAAGTTTATTCTCAACATTTTACTTCGACTTTTTTTTCGAAATTTAACAAGTTTTTTCTCGAAATTTAACAACTTTAATCTCGAGATGGTTTTATTTATTTTTTTATTATTGCTTGGCCCTAATCCTCTTCTGTAGTTTTCACTAGAAGAAAAGGTTCTAGAATCTTAAAGGGTTCTGTTAGTCTGTTCATATATAACCTTTTAAGGGTTCATGTTAAGTTCATTTTTCTTTTAATAGTTTTTACTTTCATTCAAATTTTATGAATTAAGCTGCTTGTAAACATTTTATCACTAGAACAAAATGTAAATAATCCATTAAATATTAAAGTAGCAATCATTTGAGACATTTCTCCTTATAGAGAACCTTTTAACATACACTGAGTCAAAACCGGGTTCTATATAGAACCCAACTGAACCTTTTATTTAGTGCATGTTGTTCCAACTCTGTAAGACTTTTTTCTTCTGTGGAACACAAATGAAGATATTTAGAAAAATATCAAAAACTGTTCAGACAAGCTCAGGAATGAGGATGAGTAAATAATGATTTTTTTGTGTGTGTGTTTTTGGGTGAACTATCCCTTATGTGATTTCACATTTACAAAGACAATCATTTCACAAATTACATATTAAGTTTTACATGATAAACAAATTTAGTGATTTAGAGACACACAGTGGCTAATGCATTTCCCCCTCACTGTTTCTCAGTTCGCTCTCTCTTTTTCTCATTCTCTCTTTCACACACACACATCTGCTGTACGGCAGCTCAGAGCAGTAGGTGTACGGACAGGGAACGCAGACCGGGCTCGGGTAAATTATCACATTGGTAACTTGTCAGTAAACAGGTAAATTGCAGTGGAACAGGTGTTGGCGAGAAGAATGAGCCCTTCGCTATAATCAGCTTCTAGGAAGATGTCTCTCTGCATGCTTGAGCAATAAAGTACAGAGTGCAAAAATATTAAAGACTGTCATCAAACAAAACTTGTGAAAGATATCATATTTCAGCACGCTCAGTGGCACACTGCAGGCCTACACACGTCCTCTTTAGAGACATGCGCGAGATAACGATCAAACCAAATAACTATATGACACCATTAACAGATGTGGAAATGATCATGCCCAATTGCAGATGAAGAGATAATGACAGAGACTCTTATTAACAATACGTTCATAATGAGCTCGTTATGATCATCCTCTCAAGTACCATTCAGAGACAATGGACAATGCTGAGAGGAAAAAGTCTTGTCATTTAGGTAAAATGTAAATGGTATGTGTTATTTGCATCCCATATCTCTGCTCTTGTGGAAAATAATAAAATAAAATAAAATAAAATAAAATAAAATAAAATAAAATAAAATAAAATAAAATAAAATAAAATAAAATAAAATAAAATAAAATAAAAAATAAAATAAAATAAAATAAAAAATAATTAAAAAATAAAATAAAATAAAATAAAATAAAATAAAATAAAATAAAATGAAATAAAAAATAAAATCCCCATTCCTCTGCCCGGTATGTCCAATAAAGACAAAGTGTCAAATAAAATAAAATAAAATAAAAATAAAAATCCTATTCCCCTGCCCAGTATGTCCAATAAAGACATAAAGTGCCTAAAATAAAATAAAATATTAAAATAAAATATAAAATAAAATAAAAATCCTATTCCCCTGCCCAGTATGTCCAATAAAGACATAAAGTGCCTAAAATAAAATAAAATATTAAAATAAAATATAAAATAAAAATCCTATTCTCCTGCCCGGTATGTCCAATAAAGACATAAAGTGCTTAAAATTACATAAAACAAAATAATAATAAAATAAAAATGTTGAATAAAGAAAAAAATAAAATAAAAATCGGTCCAATAAAGATATAAAAAAAGCCTAAAAATGAAATAAAATAAAATCTATGGGATTTTTGTGCCACCATTTTATCATCTGTCCAGCAAAAAATTAAATATATAAAATAAATATATTTATATAAAAGCTATCATTCATGCCTGTAACATAAATGTGAGAGACAAGTTTCCTACAAAAGTTTTGAGCAGGAAAAATGTTTAAGCAATAACCAAATCCAGTCAGAATTTGCGCATTTTTTTGCGTTTTTCTGCTCTGATGTTAGAAGAAAATTCATTAAATTCTCCAGAATACATCATAAATTGTGCTCATAACCAGATCTGATTATTATATTTTTTTTATTGCTAAGTGCATAATGATATTAACCAAAACAATTAACAAACACAGAAGGGGAAGGATATGTAGAACTTTGTGAATGATAGAAGTTCCAATTCTGCTGAAATGTGCTGAGCTTTCGCTTTCAGAGCCAGGCCTGCAGATTCTGTGTGGGCCTGGAAATAACAATAGTTATTGCTAAAGCAAGCACCACTAATAATAGTAGCAGAATAAAGATGGGTTTTTAAAGAAAGACTTGGCACAGAACCGTTCTGCTGCAAGTAGGTCTAGGTCACTTCAAGAAAACTTGTCCTCACTCCTGTGAAAAGACTGAAACACTCCCCCAATGTCTGATAAATATGTTCTCGTGCAGTTTGTTGAAAACGCTAAAATCTCCCCCTCTCTCTCTCCTCATTCTAATCTCCTCATGTTCAGGTACCTCCGGGGGTCTGTTTAAAGCACAGGTGCGCTCTCTCAATCTCTCTTTCCCTCTGTGCCTGTGCATGAGGTGTGTGTGTGTGAGAGAGAGAGAGAGAGTGTCCAGGTGCATCTGTGTGTGTATGTGTGTGTCCTTTGACCCATCCATATGGTCACCGGGGGTGATGGAGCTGCCCAGGTGCACCTTGCACACAGGGCCACGGCAACCGGGGGAGGGACAGCACTCCAAGAGACGTCTGTTTGCACAGAACACTCCATGACCTTGTTGTTTTCACAATTACTCATCTGTAGTGTGTATGTGTTTGGTAAAAAGGAGCCAATTTTGTTGCTAGTGAACATGCTGTGTCTTTATGCTTGCTTGTGTATATTGGTGAAGCTTACTAAACCACTTTCACTCCAAAATCAAAAGAAAATAAGAAATAAGTATCTGGTTTATTAAGAGTTTATGCATGCAAAATATGTTACACTAAAATGACAAGTTATGAAAGAACTGCAATTTGTTCTAGTATATTTCCACCTAAATTCTCATTATTGCAAAGCATTTAATCTCCATTATTCTCAATGGTAACTCATTAGGTTATTAATTTTTTTTTTTTTTTTTTAAATGTTTTTGATGTAATTTTAATTAGCACAAATTAAATGCAGTACAACGAATATTACCATGATGTTTAAAAACTTTACAATTTAAATAATATTTTTTTTTTTTTCATTTTAGATATACAACCTTTTTATCATATGAGATGTTTTCATAACAAGGACAAGGACCATAATAATGCTATGATTCAAAAACGTCCTTTATTTTATTGAACAAAAATATAATTTCTTATTTATTGCTTTTGATTTTGGGAATACAATAAATATATACAGTATTACGCCACATTTAAAAAAGTCTAAATGTTATTGCATGCCACAAACGGAGTGTCTATTAACAATAAGTGCAAATAGCTCACCTTGGCTATTTACACTAACTCCGCCCACCTCCGCCTGTGCCCTATCAGCAGCAGTGGGGAGTAAACCGCGTTGTATATACTTTTGACGTGATCGACCAGAGTTCGAATCTGCCTTTTGCCCAACTCGTTCTTCTCCCTTTTCCCATCGCATATCAGATTGGAAAGGTATTTTTTTTTCAATAAATATGAAGAAAATATGTGAAAAGTGGAATTAAAGTGCCTAACTCTTATTTAATAATAAAGTGTTTATCGGGGATGGGTAGGTGCAGGGAGGGCTTTATTGACAGCATTTGTTTAATAAATATAATCATTTACACTCAATACGTTATACAATACTCTTTTATACTGTACTGAAATACTGAGAAAGAAAAAGAAAATACAGCTATTTTCATATAGTGTAAATAGAATCTGTTGCTATTTGCACATTAAAATAGCATCACTAAGAAAATACTGCTATTTTCATTTAGTGTAAATAGCATATATCGCATTTTGAACAGTGTAAACAGCAAATATCACTATTTGTACTTAGTGTAAATAGCATATATCGCAATGTGAACATTAGTGTAAATAACATATATCGCATATATCAGGATTTGTACTTAGTGCAAATAGCCGCTGCCTTAAAATACATCAGCATTTTAAAAGTTTGGGGTCAGTAAGATTTTTACTACTTTTATTCAGCAAGGATGCATTAAAGGTGCCCTAGAACTTTTTTTTAAAAAGATGTAATATAAGTCTAAGGTGTCCCCTGAATGTGTCTGTGAAGTTTCAGCTCAAAATACCCCATAGATTTTTTTTTAATTCATTTTTTTAACTGCCTATATTGGGGCATCACTAGAAATGAGCCAATTCAGGGTGTGTGGCCCTTTAAATCTGGTGCTCCACGCCCCAAGAGCTCGTGCTTGCCTTAAACAACATAAAATAAAGTTCAAACAGCTAATATAACCCTCAAAATGGATCTTTACAAAGTGTTTGTCATGCAGCATGTCTAATCGCATAAGTACAGTGTTTATTTTGATGTTTACATTGATTCTGAATTAATTTGATTGCTAACGGCTAATGCTACACTGTTGGAGAGATTTATAAAGAATGAAGTTGTGTTTATGCATTATACAGACTGCAAGTGTTTATAAATGAAAATAACGACGTCTCTTGTCTCCGTGAATACAGTAAGAAACGTTGGTAACTTTAACCACATTTAACAGCACATTAGCAACATGCTAACGAAACATTTAGAAAGACAATTTACAAATATCACTAAAAATATCATGTTATCATGGATCATGTCAGTTATTATCGCTCCATCTGCCATTTTTCGCTGTTGTCCTTGCTTGCTTACCTAGTCTGATGATTCAGCTGTGCACAGATCCAGACTTTCTGCCCTTGTCTAATGTCTTTCATGATGTTGGGAACATGGGCTGGCATATGCAAATATTGGGGTCGTACATATTAATGATCCGGACTGTTACGTAACAGTCGGTGTTATGTTGAGATTCACCTGTTCTTCTGAGGTCTTTTAAACAAATGAGATTTATATAAGAAGGGGGAAGCAATGGAGTTTGAGACTCACTGTATGTCTTTTCCATGTACTGAACTCTTGTTATTCAACTATGCCAAGGTAAATTTAATTTTTGATTCTAGGGCACCTTTAAATTGATCAAAAATGACAGTAAAGACATTTATAATGGTAAAGAAATGCAGTTTTTTTGAACTTGTTCATAAAATAATGTTCATAATCTGTTCATAAAATAATAATAACCATCTGAAGGATCATGTGACACTGAAGACTGGAGTAATGATGCTGGAAATTCAGCTTTGATCACAGGAATAAATTACAATTTAAAAGATATTCAAATTATGGGAAAATATTTTAAATAGTAATAATATTTTACAGTTTTGCTGTTTTTATGGTATTTGTGATTCAATAAATGCAATGAATGCCTTTGTTGAGCATAAGAGACTTCTTTCAACAACATTAAAAAATCTTACAGACTCCAAATGTCTGAATGGTAGTGTGTCGAAGCAAGCAACATCTGCAAACAAAAACTGCAGTATCTTTTTGGGGTCAGTGTAACTACAGAAAACATATCAAATGCAACATATCAGTTTAGGTTTGACTCGGTCTTTCAAAGAAACATGAAGCGATTACAGTGCCGTGTTCAGTGATCAGACTCCCAAACAACAGATTTTGAAGCAAAGCTTTCCATATAAATAGAAAAATTAACCACCTATCTCCCTTCACCCGGCTGTGTCTCAATTTCTCATGTATTTTTTCACGCAACAACATGGATTTTTGGCCTTACAGAATACCTACATATGGAGTCCCATTTCTCTCTCACTTTCTCTGGATTTATCCAGACAGTCTTTCGTGCCTATCACTGGCTTTTCCGCCAAGCCAGACAGAGAAACGCGATCCATTCGCAGGCCTTTCTCACCAGTGCCGTCTCTCCTCTGGGTTTCCACCGTGACACAGAACTGTCTGCTGGGAAGGAGGAGGTTCTGGGTCCTTTTTCCCCCTTAGATTTGGGGTTCAGAGGTCACTGGCGCTCATTGCCCCGGGTCAGGAGCAGGAAGAGAAGGATCTAGAATCCCTGAGAGGTTAACGGCAGTCTAGAAAGGTCACCGCCAGGACCCAGACGGCTTTTCCTGGGGAAACTGCATGGAAGTTTTGATGTGAGGGTGCTGACAAGGCAGAGGGTCGACTCTTGCACCTCAAACTGGGCTTTGGTGGATACTCAATATTCCACAGAGACCGCGTCTACGTTTTAGCCCCTCAAATGTGCCAAGTCATTTTCCGGTTTCAGGTTGCATATTTAAGGTCAGATGGATTCTGATGTGTGGCAAATATTGTGCTGATAGATGGCTGGGAGAGGGAAAAAAGAAAGCAAAATAAATAATGAAAATACAGAGGTATTTCAACAGGAATGTTTTGATATGTCCGGTTCATAAATGTTTCATCCGAAGCGATTCGCTCGCTGAAAGGTCATATCATGTGTGAGTATGAAGGCGCGTGCGAGTGTTTTATGTGGATATGTGTAAGAGAGAGCGGGTTGTCCGCACCGGGAGAAGATGATGCCCCAGATGTTGATATCGATGTTGTTTCTTTAGATTTATATGAAGCTTCTCCCATGGGTTTCCCTCAGGGTAAGAAATAGCTTTTTTTCGCCAACGCTTCAACTCCACACTTCAATTTAGGCTATTCTGACTGATATAGTTTTGAAGGGAACGACTGCGACTCGATGACCATTTTGACCGCCTTACATGGCAGAAATAATATCACAAAGATTGATTTTTATATCCCGCGGACTTCTCATGCTAATGACGCTGCTGGCGACCGAGCACATTCAAGCGCCAATTAAGATGTGAAAGATGTTTAGTTGGAACCAAGTTTTGAAAATGTGTCATTTGTGTTTGAAGGCTGGCTGTAATGAGAAGGAAATATCTATCAGATGTCGGCGGACGTTGAAGCGTGAACGGGAAGAATAGGCCGACGCTGGGAAAGAGGCCGTACTGTATATGGACCTGTCAGCCTTGTTCAGACTCAATGCCCTGATCGCTTCATGATGTGAACTAAAAAAGACGCCATACAACCATACCGCTAAAACCCAAGAGCCCCAGTCTGGAGAGAATTATGGGACTTCCTGTAGAAAGCACAAGCGTCCTTAAAAGCAGATTGAGGTGCTCATGTTAAAAAGGGTTAAAAGGGGGGCTGATGTTACAGGTAATAAGGAGAAAAGCGCTCTGACAGAACTCTGACAGGCGGAGGGCGAATCCCAGAGGCCTTTACTGTAGTAATCAGTGATGTGGAAATACAGGAAGCAGATATGAATCTCTCTGAGTACTAATACAAGCTGCAGACCTGAGGAAAAAAAAAAAAAAAGGTTTGCAATCATCTATTCAAGGATTCATTTACGTTGGACAGAAAATCTTGTGTTGATAGCTGACTGTTTTGATAATATAACCATATTTTGAATATTAGACATGTAATAAATACATTAGCTATTTTTCTGCTACTTAAAATGAGGGAAATTATGTAAAAATACCAAGCATTTTCTTTGTAATTTGAGTGACAAATTCACTCAAACTGTAATGACACAAAAAAAGAAACATTTTATAAAACTAAAAAACAAAAAACAGACCCTGTGTGGCCTTGTTAAATGTATAAAAGAATGAAGACTGATTTTCATATGGCCTAGTTTTAATAAATAAAACAAATATAAAAACAAGGTACAAAGCAGATATAAAAAATAAAAATGTATAAATGTACAATACAATCTAAAAAGTAATTAAAAATTATAATAATAAAAATGTATAATATATATATAATATAATATTATCACCATCATTGTGCATGTTAATATTGATGAACAAATATATATATATATATATATATATGTTCATCAATATTAACATGCACAATGATGGTGATAATATTATATTATATATAATATATAATAATTATTATTAGTAGTATTAATAATTCACATATTCTGTATAATTATATATTCATTCAAATTAACCTCTTCCTTTGGTGATGCTTCTTTTAAGGAAACATTTACATTTGTTTTTGTGACATTTAAAAAAAATATATATACAAATTTTATTTTATTCTAAAAAACAAATTATAAATTTGTGTTAAGAACATTCTAGTGGCTTTCAATTAAAATAAATAAATAAAAAAGCACTATAAAAGTATTTTAAAAGTGGTCCATATATGAATTATGTGCTATACTCCTGTCTTCTGAAGTCATTATGATAGCTAAGAAACAGCATTGTCCCAATTCTTGGAGGAATCATTCATCTGAGTTGGATCTTTTCAATGAATCGTTTGATCCAGTTCATAAAACCGGTCAGAATGATTCATTCATAAGTTAAGACATTTTCAGTCTGTTTCATTTTCACTATTCCATGCATCACTGCACTAACTGAGCCACTGTCTCCGAAGGTTTCTATTCCGAATTGTTCTTTTTTTTTTGTTCTCTGCAGGACATTTCTGGATTCTCCTTCCTTTGAGTTCATGGAGTGAGGAGGGACACGAGCAGCAGGTGTGTATGTGGTACGAGACAAACATATATAACCTCAGCGTCTCTCAGAGGTACCCTTCCCCTCTTCTTGGGCTTCTCTTTCCTTCTGTCTGAATCATAAAGATCAGGCCGGATGATCAGACAGTCTCTTCATGAGGTTATAAAGTCTTGTTATCCTGAGGCTGAACTGTCACCAGTGTTGTTGTTGTGGTGGCAGCAGTGGCCGTTTTTCCTGCAGATCTTTTTGGCTGCTCATAGGGGCCCATAAAGACGAGTGTGTTCTGTGTTTCATCTCCATGGCTGGCTTACGGGCTGATAGACAGATGAAGAGAGAGAGAGAGAAAGAGAGAGAGAGGGGGAGAGAGAGATCCCCAGGCCACCTTCACTTTAATGTTGGTCTGAAGGGAGGGAGGCAGCCATCATATCTCTGATCAGAAAAGAAAATGATAGAGACCACATTAGTTTAACCATTTGTCCATAGAGAATTAATAAAATGTTCTACTAAACCATTTTAAAAAATCAATTATACATTGATTATGCAATATTTAATTCATAAAAACCCATTATATTCAAGCTAAGGCAAGCATCACTCATATTTAGGGTTTGTTTGAATCACTTAAACTTCAGTGCATAATTCGTTATGCAATATGCTAACAACCACTAAGAAAAGCCAGGAACTCACAGCACCTTAAAAAAATGTCCAAATGAGGTGCATAGACCAAAAACTCTAATATAATATAATTTATAATATAATATAATATAATATAATATAATATAATATAATATAATATAATATAATATAATATAATATAATATAATATAATATAATATAATATAATATAATATAATATAATATAATATAATACAATACAATATAATATAGCGTTATATTGTATTATATTATATTATATATAGTGATGCACTTGTATGCTTAAAATTTTATATTTATGCTATCATTGCAGCCTTCATATTTGGACACTCTCATCATTAATTTAAATCTAATCCAAGATACATAATTATATAGCATAAAATAACAACTTAATAAATATAATATAGCATTATATTATATTATATTATATTATATTATATTATATTATATTATATTATATTATATTATATTATATTATATTATATTATATTATATTATATTATATATAGTGATGCACTTGTATGCTTAAAATTGTATCTTTATGCTATCATTGCAGCCTTCATATTTGGACACTCTCATCATTAATTTAAATCTAATCCAAGATAAATAATTATATAGCATAAAATAACAACGTAATATAATATAATATAATATAATATAATATAATATAATATAATATAATATAATATAATATAATATAATATAATATAATATAATATAATATAATATAATAAATATAATATGAAGAGTTTCGTTGCAAAACGAGATAAATCCGTTTTTAACATTTTTGTCAAAACATGTTTATTATTATGTTATAATGTTATTATTTTGTTTTATGGTGCTACTTAGCTGTATTTTTTAAGTTATGAAGGTTTAAATCAAAACAAACCAACTGCAGTTTAATTGATATTAATTGGAATGCACAACCAAAAAACAAGATTTTTGAAAAATTAAAAAAATGGATTTATCTTGTTTTGCAACGAAACTCTTCATATATAGATCAATCGGTACGTTTTTCTCGATTTTCTCTTTTGCTCGCAGCCATCATAATTGGGTACTTTCGTCGTTAATTTAAACCACACTCAAAAGGTCACAAAACCAAGGGAATTTTCCTAATCTTGCGGCACTTGAAATCCTAATTTCAAGTCTCTTTCCAGCTCTGGCTGACGGACAGCTGCTGAAGGCCAGGAAGTGAGGAAGAACCAACAGCGATTTGGGGAAATCTTCAATAAAACAGCGTAACTAACAGGCAGCACATTGAGCGTCTGATAAGGAGGACAGAGCGGGTCTGCGTTTCAGTCGCCACTCCCCGAACACGCCGCTGGCACGAGCGTTCAGCGGTGGCATGCCAGATTCTGTTAGCACCCCAAAAAATAAATAAACAAATCAAGTCGCCATCCGCAGTAATCCCCTAAATTCAAGCTTATTCATGTTAAATCTGGAAAAGAAAAGCCTCGACCCCGTTCTGTTTGAAAGCCTCCCCCTCTCGTCAGTTCCAGTGTCAGCAGTTGTTGTTTTGCAACCGGACATCTTATGGCACACACAGATATGCTGGGACATGGACAGCTTGTCCTGCTAAAGCCTGTTTTGTCTTGTTCCACTCTTCCTCGTCCTCCAGTTTTACGGCGTGTCAGAGCCAGCTGGCTTGCGCAGAAAGAAGAGGAGAAATAAGCTCCTTATTGCAGAGTCGTGGTATTTGCTTTCCGCCAGGGTTGAGGGTTCTCATTATACCATGTTCATGAGGCTACGAGTGCTAATTGGTCTTCCGCTGAACACAGAAAGAACTCACGAAAAATGTGACCGCAGGCGATATAACCTAATTAGGAAATTTGCCACTGTACGCCGGCCAGATCGGGCCTCGCTATTGTTCTGCGCAGATAAACAGGCATATTTTCCACTCTGGTTTCGAGGACACCGCTTTATCTTAACTTAAATTATCAGCAAATGGCAAAAGGTACATAAAAAGTCCCCTCCTGCTTTTAATGCATCAGTGGTATTTTTTAACAAACCACTTTTGAGGAGTTGGCGGAGGTTCTTCTCCATTTCCCTCTCGGCAAAAACCGAGCCAATAAATTCTATAAAGGTCAGGCCAAAAATCCTTTAAGACCTTCATTCCAGTTATTATAATTGGCTGATTTAGTATTAGTTTCAGCACCTTCAGGCATTTCAACTTATTTTTCAAGTAATGTAATTATTTGTACACGCAGTAACAGCATGTAGAATAAGATAATGTCATTCTAATTGTTATTAGTGTTTCCTAATATTGCAAATATGTTTCATTATAAGAGAAGCTGCATGGGGCTAGTTGTCACAAGGGCTACATCTCTAGAAGTCCAATAAGGTAATACTTTACCAATAAGGATCATTAGTTAACTACTTTAGTTAACATGAACTAATAATGAACTACACTTTTACAGCATATATTAATCTTTGTTAATGTTAATTTCAACATTTACTAATACATTATTAAAATCAAGATTTTTATTTGATAACATTAGTTAATGCACTGTGAACTAACGTGAACAAACAATGTATTTTCATTAATGAACGTTAAAAAAAAAGATTAATAAATACTGTTACAAATGTATTGCTCATGATTAGTTCATGTTAGTTAATACATTAACTAAATGAACCTTATTGTAAAGTGTTACCTCTGTATTTTATAAAAAAAAAAATCTAGTTCAAAACTGTCATATATGTACTATACCATTATAAAGCTTGGGGGTTGGTACGATTCTTTAATGTTTTTAAAAGATCTATCTGATGGTCACCAATTAAGGGGGCATTTATTTGATCAAAAGCACAATAAAAGTAATATTGAGGCTATTGTGAATATTTTATTACAATTTAAAATAACTGTTTTCTACATTAATATATTTTTTGGTGCTAATTTGATGCTCAAGAGACATTTCTTATAATAATCAATGCTGAAAACATTAGTGATGTATATTTTTTTTTTCTCTTTGATGAATATAAAGTTCAAAAGAACAGCATTTATTTGAAACAGAAATCTTTTGTGACAATATAAATGTTAGTTTTTGATCAATTTAATGCATTTCTTCCACAAAAAACAAAAAAACAATTAAATATATATATATATATATATATATATATATATATATATATATATATATATATATATATATATATATATATATATATATATATATATATATATATATATATATATATATATTGTGTGTGTGTGTATGTGACCCTGGACCACAAAACCAGTCATAAATCATAGATTTTTTTATGCCAAAAATATAAGGATATTAAGTAAAGATCATGTTCCATGAAGATATTTTGTACGTTTCTTACCGTGAATATATCAAAAATCTATTTTTGTGAGTGGATATGCATTGTTAGGCATGATTTTCTCAATAT
Organism: Chanodichthys erythropterus; assembly: GCF_024489055.1. Taxonomy (NCBI): domain Eukaryota; kingdom Metazoa; phylum Chordata; class Actinopteri; order Cypriniformes; family Xenocyprididae; genus Chanodichthys; species Chanodichthys erythropterus. Next base: position 5,017,882 of record NC_090239.1, read on the forward strand.
TTTGACTTTTTTGCACCCTCAGATTCCAGATTTTCAGATAGTTGTATATGGCCAAATATTGTCCTATCCGAACAAACCATACATCAATGGAATGCTTATTTATTCAGCTTTCAGATGATCTATAATCAAAAAATTGACCCTTATGACTGGTTTTGTGGTCCAGGGTCACATATATATATTGCATTTTTTTTTACTACTACTTTATTTTAAGAATACAACAATTATGTTTGAAAGATAGAATATTATGTTAAAGCAAAATGGCTATTTAGTGATCCAAAAAAATAACTATTTCTACTAAAACTCCTGAAAAGCATTTTATGATTTAATGATTGATTTTATTTCATTAGATCTACGAGATAAACACAACTACCATAATCCATCTGTACTCGAGCACTTCACCAGTGCACTTCAGTATTTTATAATTAACATCTGTTCATTCTGACTACAGCAAGTGCACATGTTGGGCTTTCAGGCTAAGAAAGAGAAGAATAGTGTCTGTTGTCTGGACGCTTGCAGCCGGGACTGTCTGTGATGGAAATAAAAGCCCTCTCATTTATAATGCAGGTATCTGCGGTCGGCTCAGACGCACTGAAGGATATCATAGAGAGAGTGACATCGGACAGCCAGGGTCTTCATGGCCACGCTTGACTGGATCCTCCAAAGGGCCTCTCCTCTGTCCACTTCACTTTCTGTCCCCTCTACTGCGGGCCTCAGGGGCCCCGGGGACCTCCTGGGAAGGGTTGGGTACCGGATGATGGGGGGAGACAAGGAGTGGACGGACGGACTCAGACATATGTGTGTGTGTGTGTGGAAAGGACAAGTGTGAAAGTCTACCTCAGAGTCAGGGGCGTCTGGCAGGGCTGCAGTCTGCGTCGCATTCTGACAGAACAAGTGTTGCATGAGATGCGTCGAGGTGTCTCAGTGAGCCTGGAGCAGGTGTTGCTCATCGGCGACTGCACCAGAGCGAAGACCCTTGTGCATAAGACCACCGCAGCCAAACGCCAGGGCCAGGACGGCTCACTCACTCTCACACACACACACACACACACACACACTAATGATAATGGATTTGGGGTGAATAGGCAGCCAGATTCTAATGGATCAGAAGACAGCAGCACAAAGGGACTGTTTCAGCTGTTGGTCAGGACGGAAGGTGTTAAACACTCATTAACGTGTTGACATGCAAAGGCATTTAGGTAACGTGTGTGATTATATGCAGGTCGTCATTGCATATTACATTCACACTTCACATATTCTTGTAAAATATTTTGACATTTTATTCTATTTTTTATTTATCTAATTAATTTAATGCATAATAAAATAGTTCATAATATCTAATTTTGTTAATTTACTGTAATATTAATATGCTTGATACACTACCGGTCAAAGGTTTGGAACGACTGAGATTCTTTTAATGTTTTCGAAAGAAGTCTTTTAGTTCACCCAAAAATGAAAATTATCCCATTATTTATTCCCCCTCAAGCCATCCTAGGTGTATATGACTATCTTCTTTCAGACGAACACAATCAGAGATATATTTTAAAAATATCCTGGCTCTTCAAAGATTTTGAAGCCCAAAAAATTCATCCATCCATTCTAAAATCGAGAAAAAAAAAAGAAAAAAAAACAACCTTATATCGTTATCCTCCGACATTTCTCTTTTAAATTTCTAGTTTTTGACTTCTAATTCGTGACCGGTGTTTTGTTGTGCTCTATCCTCTGCGCTTCTGCGTTTGTCATTGCGTCATGCGTCAGGTCAAAGGTTACTCTTCCGCCGCCAATCATTGTGTACGGCTGTCTGCTGGAATCTAGTTATTATAGCTAATAAAGTTTTAAATATGGATATTTTTCTTACAAAAACCCATCGCTTCACTTCAAAAGGCCTTTATTAACCCCCTGTAGCTGTATGGATTATTTTTATGATGGATGCGGAAGAGTCAGGATATTTTTAAATATATCTCCGATTGTGTTCATCTGAAAGAAGATAGTCATATACACCTAGGATGGCTTGAGCGAGTAAATCATGGGATTATTTTAATTTTTGGGTGAATTAACCCTTTAATTTATCAAAAATACAGTAAAACAGTAATATTGTTGAATTCTTTTTGTGATAGTATTACAAATTATATATTTTCAGCAACATTCAGCATCATTACTCCAGTCTTCAGTGTCACATTATCATTCAGAAATCATTCTAATATGCTGATATGCTGCTCAGTAATTTACAATTATACTATTTGAGTTCAATTATTAATAATGGTTCTTATTATTATCAATGTAAAAAACAGTTTTTCTGCTTAGTATTGTGTGGAAATTATGATACATTTTTTCAGGATTCTTTGATGAAAAGGAAGTTCAAAAGAACAGCATTTGTAACATTATAAAAGTCACTTTTGATCAAATGAATGTGCCCTTGCTTAATAAAAAAAAAAAAAAAAAAAAAAAAAAAAAGAAAAATCTTACTGACCACAAACTTTAAAACATTAGTGTATATTGCAGTAGCTATCATCAACACAGCCTAAATGATCACACTCTAAAAAATGCTGGGTTAAAAATATCCCAAGTTGGGTTAAAAATGGACAAACCCAGCAATTGGGTTGATTTTACCCAACCTGCTGGGTAGTTTTTATTAAACCCAACTATTGTTTAAGAATTACTTTATTGCTCTCTTAAAATGAACCCAAAATAGGTTTAATAAATTAACATGTATTAATAAGTTTAATAAATAATAATTAAATAATAAACATTTATTGAATTGCTTATTAATAAATGCTCACCTTTTGATTATTGTGACTGATTTTTAATTTCCAACATATTTTGGGTTCATTTTAAGCCAGATATAATCATTTTTAAAAAATAGTTGGGTTAAATAAAACTGCCCAGCAGGTTGGGTCAAACATTTAACCCAACCGCTGGGTCAAAACAACCCAATCGCTGGATTTTTCCTTATTTAACCCAACTTGGGTTGTTTTTAACCCAGCATTTTTTGATAGTTAAATGTCCTGTAACATGTGTATCTGTTGATTTATGACAGTTCGCAGCATTTAGAGCTTTGCCAGACTCTCCAGGCACAGAGAACGCAGGACGTGTTTTATAGTAGCGATTTGAAAAAAAATATCAGGAGGTGAGCTAGAATATATGTTAGATTAATAGCCCGGTCTCTCTCTCTCTCCCTCACTCGTCTGAGCCCAACCTTCCGGGCCATTACGGCTCATTGTAGGACAGGAGAGGAATAATTGTATGGCTGGGTGACAGGCCATCTATCCATGCAGACTCATGCCGTTTCCTTCAGGAGTGCTGCCCACTAATAGGAACATGCCCTGGAACTCAAGCTGGAAAATACACCTCATTCCTGCCCGGTTGTTTTTTAGGCCATTGAGAATCCTCAGTCATCAATATGAATCCGAGTCGGAGAGAGAGGTTTTTCCCTTCTTTATCCGTGACCGTGAGAGCTGGCAGCCTGATGGATCCCTGGCATCACTTCTGAATGATGTTTGCCTTTCATTTCTATTTCTTCATCTCTCTTTTCTTGTCTCTGTCTTCATCTTTCTTCTTCTGCCGGCTGTTCTGAGCCGTGCGCTGAGCGCAGAGAAAGACATCTTTGAAATTGCCCATGGAAATGTGCAGTTTTGGGGGTCACTCATCTGCAGATGAAATGACTATATTACAGGAGGCCTGCTGTCAGTGCTGTGAATCAGATGAGTCAGTGAACTGATATACATGTTGTTACTCGTCACATAAGCATGTCAGAACTGCACTGAAGAACATTTCATTTAAAGAGTACTTTATCAAACTGTGCTTTTACATGCCAATAGAGGTTATCTATTATGTGAAATAACAATAAGTTATATTATAATAATCAAAACTGCTTTCATGGCTGAAACCAATAATGAGTATTTTTATGTTCAAGTGTTCAATAAACAATATGAAGATTTTTTTTTTTTACATGATTGTAAATAAATTATTATTAGAAAAAATACAATATATGCATTTTAAATATAATAATTTTAACATATAATAGAAATAATAAAATGCTATGTACCATTTAGGCATGAATGGCTGTTACGAAAAAAAAAAAAAAAAAAAATTAAGATGCATATTAAAATCTCCATAACGACAAGAATACATTTGGAAAATTATTTCATAACACCAGAAATATCCTCCCAAATATTTAACTTTAAAAATTTATTATGAATTATGTGTGATTATAAGAGCTTGATACATGTGTGGATGCTAACCTTTTTTCCATTTAATTTTTATTTTTTTATTTGTAAAATAATCTAATTATTTACTTATTGATTATTGTTTCTAATTACATTTTTTTTTTTTTTGCGTTGGTGGTGGGTATTACCACAAAAGAAAAAAATGAAAGGAAAAGAAAGAAGAAAAAAGGAACAATTATTGAGGAAAAAATATTATGTCTTTAAAGGAAATGTTTATTTAACTGTGTTAAATGATTTTGAATGGAAAGACATTTCAATATGCATTTATTTAATGTTTTACATTTAATTAATTTACCTGTAAGCAGTACTGATTTCTCTTCTCACACAGCAGTAGTTTTGTTCTTTAGAGACCCACAATGGCATTTATCGATTTATCAGATCCTGATAAGAAAGAAAATAATTGATTAAATAGTGTGATATAATAAATATATATAAAAATATATACAGCAGTTATAAATATTACAAAATAACAATATTATAAATATTTAAAGATAAATACTTTTCAGCCATTTAAAACACCAAAACAAATGTTAAAATTATTGCACCTACAAAATGGCAATGCAGATTCCATACATCTAAAATGTGCAAGAAATGTAAACACTGAAATAAATGTAAATCAACATTCTAAATTATAATGTGTGTAACATGTGCATCACTAGCAACACCAAACGGAATTATAAAAAACACTGTCACTGATTGGACAGATACTGTAGTCTTCAAACTCACGTCATTGTTTTAACTAATTTTGCTTGTGATGCAACTAAAAAAAGCACCAACTATGATAGTATTGCAATATATAAAATGCATAGTATAAAACACACTTTTACTAGTAGAGAATGTGGAACCAGATAACAGTTAGAGTGATCAGACAAGCCTGAGCAAATAATTCTATTTGTCCGTCGTTACAGCTTCCTCCGCACTCACCAACAGCCTAATTTAGCTGTAAAGAGAAGCGCAAACACATACATTCCTCTTCTTCAAAAGAGAGAGAGAGCTTGTGCTCTCCTCTGGGTTCACAGAAAGGGATGAAGAGTGAAGGAGGGGAAATAATAACGTGGTAGCCGTAGGTGGAGAGAGCGCAATCCCGCGGGATTCTCCGCGGTGACAAGCAATGTTGCTGGGAATGGCTGGCTTGCTGGAACTTCTCTCTCTAATAGACACAAATGGGCTCACTTCCCTGCACTTTTATGAGGTGTTTTATCTTGCGTTGGGAGGGCCGGATCCGTCGTGACAGACTCTATTGGAATCTTTGGGAGCACTTAGGTTGGCAACACTAAGAAAAACAGTTTTCCACACTCCTCAGATAAACCTCCTGACATTGACGGTGTGCAAATTTCCCCCCATGATGCTTTCTAGCAAAGACATGCTCATGTCTGCATTTCTGATTGAACTCGATGCCAATGAAGACAGATACTACGATTCAGTCCAATGGGATGAAACTGAGTTCTAGCCGAGTTAGTCTGGACTAGTTTTTCTACTGCAAAGATACCAAAACCAACCTGGGACCCCCTTTCAGAAAGCACTCAAAACCTATCTCTTGTTTGCTGAGGATGCGAGGTTGTTTTCTGCGCTGATGTGTGTGTAACCTTCAGCGGGAGTTTGATGTCATCTAGATTGGTGTATCAGCTCTTGCACGCTACAGATCAATGCTTCTGATTTGCCCATGCCTTATTTCTCAGATCTTTTTATTTATTTTTAGAGTTTATGCTGAAGATCAAATCTGGTCCTGCTGTAGGTTCAGAGCACAACTTGCTGTTCTTGTCAGTTGTGATATGCTGTAAAAAAAAAAGTTTTCAAAACTTATTTTGGGGGTCTGAGACTCTTATATTGAGACTGACAGCAGAAGTAGTATTGCTGGTGAAAAAGAGGAGAATGGAACCGCGACCCGATACAGACCAGATTCAAAACTGAGTTTCCAACTATGTCTGCTAAAGGGAGTTTGTGAACTGAGGGAGCAAACATGATGCAGAATTGCAATTTTAGTTTGAATTTAAGGATACAGAATTCAAATGAAATTCATATAAAAACTTTTGAATGATGAAAGTTTAAAGTTTTAGACAAACAGATGTTTAAAAAGTCACCAATACAAAAAAAATGTACTGAATTTATAATGTTTATGGGTACTAAATATACTATGTTTTGTACACATACTGATGAATGCGGATCATACTGTATATACTTTAAAGGTGCCCTAGATTCAAAAATTTAATTTACCTCGCCATAGTTGAATAATTAGAGTTCAGTACATGGAAATGACATACAGTGAGTCTCAAACACCATTGTTTCCTCCTTCTTATATAAATCTCATTTGTTTAAAAGACCTCTGAAGAACAGGCGAATCTCAACATAACACCGACTGTTACGTAACAGTCGGGATCATTAATATGTACGCCCCCAATATTTGCATATGCAGTATTAATGTCTGGATCTGTGCACAGCTGAATCATCAGACTAGGTAAGCAAGCAAGAACAATAGCGAAAAATGGCAGATGGAGCGATAATAACTGACATGATCCATGATATCATGATATTTAGAGTGATATTTGTAAATTGTCTTTCTAAATGTTTCGTTAGCATGTTGCTAATGTACTGTTAAATTAAAGTTACCAGCGTTTCTTACTGTATTCACAGAGACAAGAGCCGTCGTTATTTTCATTATTAAACACTTGCAGTCTGTATAATTCATAAACACAACTTCATTCTTTATAAATCTCTCCAACAGTGTAGCATTAGCCGTTAGCCACGGAGCACTATCAAACTCATTCAGAATCAATGTAAACATCCAAATAGATACAATACTCACATAATCCGACGCATGCATGCAGTATGCATGATGGACATTGTATGAAAATGATTTTGTAAAGATCCATTCTGAGGGTAATATTAGCTGTGTAAACTTTGTTTATGCTGTTTAAGGCAAGCGCAAGCTCCGGGGGCGGAGAGCGCACGATTTAAAGGGGCCGCAACCTGAATCGCCGCATTTCTAATTATGCCCCAAAATAGGCAGTTAAAAATATTAATTTAAACAAATCTATGGGGTATTTTGAGCTAAAACTTCACAGACACATTAAGGGACACCTTAGACTTATATTACATCTCTTCGATGGCACCTTTAAATATACAATTAAATATAAATATGTGTTTAACGTATAACTTTCTCTTCATTACAGAATCCTGAATAAAATGTAGCATGGTTTTCACAACAATATTAAGCAGCACAACTGCTATTAATAATGTTTCTTGAGCAGCAGTTCAGCATGTTAGAATAATTTCTAAAGGATCATGTGACACTGTAAACTGGAGTAATTGCCATCAAATGATAAATTACATTGTAAAATATATTACTGTATTATTGGTCAAATAAATGCAGCATTGGTGAGCATAAGAGACTTCAACATTAAAAATCTTACAGACCCCAAACTTTTGAACTGTAGCTATATTTTCTGAATGTGGACCAGCTTGGAAGAATACTCCATTTCCCAAAATGCCATTACCTGTTGAAATGATCTGAATTTTAATTCACTGAATTTCCTATTATAATTCCAGTTGCATTCGTCCTGTAGGATGTGCCCAATTCAATTCAAATGCACTTTTGAACTGAATTCCAATTTTGGAATTTGGAATTTTGCACAGCCCTGTCTAAAAGCAGCTTATGTGGAATAAAAAAAACGACTCTCTTACAAACAAAAATACCAGCTAAGACAGTTCAAGCTGATTGCACTTCAGTTCTTTTTGTTTTTTCCTTACACGCATTGTGTACAGCTGAGGCATGAAGAATTACAACTCTATGTAGTATGTCTCTCTTGAATGACAGGGAATTGTGTGTGTTCTGAGTGTGGGGGTTCAGACAGGCCTGCAGTCTTGCTGTCACTGGCCCTTAGCCATAAGCAAGGCCACCCGTCAGCCAAACTAACAGAGGTAAACAATCAGACTTTACCATGTGGAACACAAGGAGAGCCGTCTGTGTATGTGTGTGTGTGTGTGTGTGTGTGTGTGTAGGCGGGGTGCTGTTATTGGATTTTATGGCCTTGTCGCCTTTACTTCCATAAGGGCAGGGCAATTTTTAACCTGGTCACACTCTCGCCATCTATTTTAATTGACCTCTCAACACTTCTGATATTACTGGCCGACCTCAGTAACATCGAGAGCTCAGCAGAATCGCATCAACACTGCATGTAAACTGATGAAAAAATCTTTCATGTCACTCTGAGATGCTTCAGAGATAATACTCATTAAAAGCAATTATATATCCTGCTCAGTACTGAAATAACCAACAAGTAATGCATTTTGTGTAATGCATAATTTAAGAAATTATACTTTGCATAAAAAATGAAGCCTAAAGACATTATTTTTGTGATTGAGTATATATAATATATATAATATATATATATATATATATATATATATATATATATATATATATATATATATATATATATATATATATATATATATATATATATATATATATATATATATATATATATATATATATATATATATATATATATATATATATATATATATATATATATATATATATATATATATATACACAACTTAGATGTTTCTTCTTGAGATTCACCCTTTTGCACACCCATTTCTTCTACACAATGCTTAGTTCAAATATGTCACCACCTTTTTTACCTTTGCTACTTTAATCGTATTAAACAAATGTTTGCTAATATACGTCAAGATCAATGTACAAGATGTTCTGAGGTTCAATTTGTTAATCAAAACTGCTCCATGTCAGTGAATGCTGTAATTACCAGCTTTTGGATGCTTTTGTGGATCCCTGGCCAGTGCAAAGCTCTGACAGACAGACTGCAATGCACAAGGAGGACAGAGGTCAAGAGCTCAATCAGTTTGACTGGCAAAGCCTTGACAAAGACCCTCTCCAGCAGCTGAGAGAAAGAGAGAGACAGACAAGGCATCCAGGCCTGAAGTGCATCAGTCAGGCAGGCAGTGAAGCACCTCTTCAATCAACCTCCATTTACCAGTCCAGACCAAGTTTTCTGCTCTGCCTCCATTCTCACGGCCTGACACCACAGCTGCCATTTATCCAGAACCACCAGACCTCACACAAACACACACACACACACACTCACACACATTGGGTTTTCATGTTTTATGGGGACTTTCTCCATAGACAATGATTTTTATACTGTACAAACTGTATATTCTATTCCCTAAACAGAAACGTTTTGCATTTTTACATTTTTGAAAAACACAACTCTGTATGATTTATAAGCTATTTACCTAATACGGACCAAAAAAGGACATTTTGTCCCCATAATATAAGGGTTTACCAGGACCACACATACAGCTTCACAAACATGATGACAGAAAAGACGGATGCTTTGCAGGTGAAAGGATGCAGTTATAATTAATGATGATTGCATCACTATTACTATTGCTGATTTTGCATATATTGTTTCATATATTTCACAAAACTATTAAACGTTACACTATAACTGTCCCCATTTGTGTTATGGAAATTAACAATTCATCATCTTGTCACCTGGCAGGCAATAAAACAAGCAAATATTTGCTGTGTTTATTAAAATTACACAGATGGCATAAACACACCTACATGAATCAAACAAATATAATAATATATAAATAACAAAAAAACAGCACTGTTGGCATTTTTTTTCCCCAGAGTTTCAAAATGTAGGGTTAAGGAAAAAGTTCAACTTGGTTCAAGTAAAAATGCAATAACGTCACCATTGGTGCATGTGTTTGTTTTAAAACAAGATTTGAATCAGACTATGTGCTGCTCATCTCCTGTGATGAAAATCTCCATATATTCCATTAGCGAGTCGACTGACACCAGGTCAGAGCCGAAGCGCCTCTGAACAAACTCTTTGAAGTGTGTTCAGCGCTGTATTCAACAAACTGTGAAAAGGCCTTGTCCTTACACACGGGATGATAACACATATTCACAATGTTGTCTGGTCTTCGCTTCTGTCAGGAAAGTTTTGCCAACTCTACAAACTCTCTTCAAAGGCAGCTTGACAAAGAAAGCACAAACACATTCAAAGACACCTGAGTTCCACCCCCAGACAATGAATTCACAGATTTCTCCTTCATTCTGGGGGAAAAAAAAGAGAGGTAGCGACATCAAATATTCATTCTGAGGGCATAAGAAACTGTAAATTATACATACTTCTTCTGTGTATTTAAAAATATGCCACGATATGATTAGCATTGATATTTGGGTACAAATGACAAGCGGGTCTCCGACTCACGGTGGCGTCTGGGCCTGAGACTCTGTTCTTTTGGGTTCCCCCTCTAGCACATTGTCATTGGCGTGTCTCATTAATGTTTAAAGCCGAGCCGCTTTTAATTGTCAAGCCTCTGACAGGTTGATGGGAATGAGGTGGAAATTAACTTTCCGCTGCCATGCATAATGTAATTTGGGAGGCCGTTGCCGGTGCGCCGAAAGATTGAGACGGCCCTGGACGTCAGCCGTGGAAGTTATTATTTAAGCTTTATTTTAAGTGCTTGCAAACTGTGGATCTAGGTCATGAGTGACAGGTGGATCTCAAATGTGTTCTGCAAAAGGCCTGTCTGAAACTTTTAGATTAGTACAGAGAGACATGCATCAAAATAAATCAAATAAAAGGCAAACTCAGATATTAGGCTTTCACCAGCAACAGAAAACTGCAACCATAATTTTGAACTAGAAGCTAAAGTTTGTAAACAAACTTTGATGTTGGCTTGAGAAAGCCCAAACCTTGAACTGGGAATCGAATTCGCCTTGTGTACAGCTGCGGAAAATTTATTATTTTGCAAGCTCGGCTCTCTGTGTCAAAAAACAAAAACAAAAAACAAACAAACAAAAAACAGATACTGAGCACTGAATTGAGCTGTTTCGCCTTTTGTTGTGGTTGAATTGTTAAAAATTGCTTAAAGGATTAGTTCACTTTCAAATTAAAATTTCCTGATAATTTACTCACCCCCATGTCATCCAAGATGTTCATGTTTTCCTTTCTTCAAATATGTATACATTTTAACCATGAATTCTCATCTTGAACTAGCTCTCTTCTTCTTCTCTATTTGAATTCCAGCAGTGTAGACACTGCTAAGTGTATTACTGCCCTCCACAGGTCAAAGTTTGAACTAAATTGTCATTTACAATATGCTAGTGCAAGTATATAACAATTAGTTCAAACTTTGACCTGTACACTTAGCAGTGTCTACACTGCCGGAATTCTAATAGAGAAGAAGAAGAAGAGAGCTAGTTCAAGATGAGCATTTATGGTTAAAACGTATATAATTTTTTATTTTATTTTTTTAGAAAATGAGTGATAGTTTCTCTAGTTTAGACCCTTATTCCTTGTCTGGATCGTGTAGAGCGCTTTGAAGCTGCACTGAAACTAATTTTGACCTTCAACCGTTTGGGGTCCATTGAAGTCCACTATATGGAGAAAAATCCTGGAATGTTTTACTTCACTTTTTTTTTTTCAACTGAAGAGAGAAGGACATGGACATCTTGGATGACATGGGGGTGAGTAAATTATCAGGAAATTTTAATTTGAAAGTGAACTAATCCTTTAAATATTTAAAATGGTAAGAATTTAAACATACAATTGACAAACTTTCATGAGGATGGAAGCAAAAGTGATATGGCTTCAGGGCAGGCTTGTCGCCGGGGGGCTGGGCTCATTAGTGGGCAGTGCCCTGCTAGATGATACAATGTGCAAACTTCCTATTGAAAGCAAAAACCTTATTTCAGTGGTTTTGGCCATTCATGTATTCCAGAATGAAATGTCTTCGGCAGCATTTAGCTCAGGAACACTACACTACAACGGTAACTTTAAGTAACACATTATCTTCAGAAATATGAATTAGAAATTAGGCAGATGTGTGTAAGGCTGGCCGTGGACTTGAGACTAGTGTGAAATCTTCTCACTCAAACTGCTGCCTACCTCCTGCTGCTTCTGATTTAGAGGGAAAAGCTGCATATAACTACTGGTCTAGGATCAGTTTTCAGCGTAATATTAGCATATTTGGCAAACGAAACCAGTGTGTTTGCGCTCTGAAGAATGACAAGGCTTTGCAAATGTGTTTTTGCAGCTTTGAGCAATATAGGCACTCACAAACAAATTAAAACATGTTGATTTCTTGAACGCAATGACCAATCAGAGGTGTTTAAAGGGGTAGTTCACTGAAAAATTAAAATTCTGTTATTAATTACTCATTAATTACTAATTACTTCAAAGTTTCATGTCGCTCCACACCTGTGAGACCTTCGTTCATCTTCGGAATACAAATTAAGATGTTTTTGATAAAATCCGATGGCTCAGTGAGACCTCTATTGACAGCAAGATAATTAACACTTTCAGATGCCCAGAAAGTTACTAAAGATGTATTTAAAACAGTTCATGTGACTACAGTGGTTCAACCTTAATGTAATGAAGCACCAAAAAAACAAAATATTGACTTTATTCAATAATATCTAGTGATGAGCGATTTCAAAACTCTGCTTCATGAAGCTTTGAAGCTTTACGAATCTTTTGTTATGAATCAGTGGTTCTGAGCGTGTATCTAACTGCCATAGTCACATGAACTATTGAAATTTCAAAACACTTATGATGTACGAAGCCTCATTTACTGAAATCATGTGACTTTGGCAGTGTCATGAAGCAGTGTTTTGAAATCACCCATCACTAGATATTGTTGAATAAAGTTGTTATTTTTTGGTGCACAAAATGTATTCTCGTTGCTTCAGTACACTAAGGCCTCACTAAGCCGTTGGATTTTATCAAAAAATATCTTAATTAACGAAGGTCTTACAGGTGTGAAATGACATGAGGGTGAGTAATTAATGATAGAATTTTTGGGTGAACTAACCCTTTAAGTTAAGGGGCCAAAAGCCTAAAAAAGTTTAAGCCCAAAAACTTGCAGTTAGTGGATTCTGGGTTCTGGACGTTGGCAAATATCCCCTCATTATAACAAAAAATTATGTAAATAATAGGTTTATTGTGGAGTCAGTTTAATTTTTGTTCAATATAGTGTTTATGTTATGAAATGTGGCCTAGGTTGTGAAGTGGCAAGTAACTTAAAATAATTTCAAGGAAATCTACTTAAATGTGTTTTTAAATGGGAATCGCACCTCACCCTGGAGTTGGCTATGATCAGAAAATTCATAGTTAACGCATTATTACACAAATAGGAACTTGAAACATAATTAGACTATATATATTATATATATATATATAAATTACAATCACTCAGAGACCCATTGCCTTCAACTATTTTAATGGTGAGTACACAAAGTCAATGCTAACAATGTAGGCTACGTACAAACCCGATTCCAAAAAAGTTGGGACACTGTACAAATTGTAGATAAAAAAGGAATGCAATAATTTACAAATCTCATAAACTTATATTTTATTCACAATAGAATATAGATAACATATCAAATGTTGAAAGTGAGACATTTTGAAATGTCATGCCAAATATTGGCTCATTTTGGATTTAATGGGAGCTACACATTCCAAAAAAGTTGGGACAGGTAGCAATAAGAGGCTGGAAAAGTTAAATGTACATATAAGGAACAGCTGGAGGACTAATTTGCAGCTTATTAGGTCAATTGGCAACATGATTGGGTATGAAAAGAGCCTCTCAGAGTGGCAGTGTCTCTCAGAAGTCAAGATGGGCAGAGGATCACCAATTCCCCCAATGCTGCGGCAAAAAATAGTGGAGCAATATCAGAAAGGAGTTTCTCAGAGAAAAAATACAAAGAGTTTGAAGTTATCATCATCTACAGTGCATAATATCATCCAAAGATTCAGAGGATCTGGAACAATCTCTGTGCGTAAGGGTCAAGGCCAGAAAACCATACTGGATGCCCGTGATCTTCGGGCCCTTAGACGGCACTGCATCACATACAGGAATACTGCTGTAATGGAAATCACAACAAAGGTCAAAAAAGAAGCCATATCTAAACATGATCCAGAAGCGCAGGCGTTTTCTCTGGGCCAAGGCTCATTTAAAATGGACTGTGGCAAAGTGGAAAACTGTTCTGTGGTCAGACAAATCAAAATTTGAAGTTTTATTTGGAAAACTGGGACTCCATGTCATCCGGACTAAAGAGGACAAGGACAACCCAAGTTGTTATCAGCGCTCAGTTCAGAAGCCTGCATCTCTGATGGTATGGGGTTGCATGAGTGTGTTTGGTATGGGCAGCTTACACATCTGGAAAGGTACCATCAATGCTGAAAGGTATATCCAAGTTCTAGAACAACATATGCTCCCATCCAGACATCGTCTCTTTCAGGGAAGACCTTGCATTTTCCAACATGACAATGCCAGACCACATACTGCATCAATTACAACATCATGGCTGCGTAGAAGAAGGATCCGGGTACTGAAATGGCCAGCCTGCAGTCCAGATCTCTCAGCCATAGAAAACATTTGGCGCATCATAAAGAGGAAGATGCGACAAAGAAGACCTAAGACAGTTGAGCAACTAGAAGCCTGTATTAGACAAGAATGGGACAACATTCCTATTCCTAAACTTGAGCAACTTGTCTCCTCAGTCCCCAGACGTTTGCAGACTGTTATAAAAAAAAAAAAAAAAAAGAGGGGATGCCACACAGTGGTAAACATGGCCTTGTCCCAACTTTTTTGAGTTGTTTTGATGCCATGAAATTTAAAATCAACTTATATTTCCCTTAAAATGATACATTTTCTCAGTTTGAACATTTGATATGTCATCTATGTTGTATTCTGAATAAAATACTGGAATTTGAAACTTCCACATCATTGCATTCTGTTTTTATTCACAATTTGTACAGTGTCCCAACTTTTTTGGAATCGGGTTTGTATTTTTATTGCTAGGTATGTATGGTTTTTATTATTGTGTTGTTCGAGGAATTAATTGAAAAGCTTTTGTGTTTGAAAAGTATATAGGCATAATGCAAAACTATTTAGTTTTTTTGGTTTAGTTTGGTCTAAATAGGATGGACTATCTTGTGTTTGTGTTAATATAGAACTTGTTCTATTTCATTAATAATAAATACGGGATGTTTTTGTGTTGGTGAAAGTCTGTTTCTCAGATCATAAAAATATGTGCCCTGTGTCTCACAAAACAGCTTGCGAGCCCTGAAGTGAGCTGTTTTGAATCAATACTAAGAATCTAGATGGTATAAACAAAGATAACTGCTTCTGAATATTTCTGTGTGACTGGATGTTCAGTGTCACATGATCCCCTCAAGAAACATTTCTGATTATTATCAATGTTGAAAACATTTTTATAATATAATATTTTTTACTTATTTGAAATCAAAATAGTTTGTAACATTATAAATGTGTTTACTGTCACTTTTAATCCATTTAATTGATTCTTGCTGAATAAAAGTATTCATTTCCCTCAAGAAAACCCCCTAAAAAAGCTGTGGAGAAAACTGAACTAACAAAAACTAACTAGGTCAACAAAAGTAATAATCACACCTACGGGAAAAAAATCCTTTCCAAAAATCTTGCGTTTCTGATCAAATGAGAGAACTCTTGGTTAAAGGTAACGGTAGTTATCTGGTCAAGGTGTAAGGGCGTGGAGAACAACCACACGATTTAACACTTAAACTCCCACCGAGGGTCTCTCTCTCTCTCTCTCTCTCTCTCTCTCTCTCTCTCTCTCTCTCTCTCTCTCTCTCTCAGAGTCAGGGAGGAGGCCTGTGACGCGTTACCCTTCGTCGTGTTCATTTTAGCATCAAAGCGTACCTCACATGCATGCCTGCGGCTCGCTCTGTCTTCCCCCTCCCCCCGCTGATGCTGTCTGACTCGTCTGCATTCTCCTGTTTATGAATGATTAATAGATGACAGATCTGTTTTATAGGCACATCATGGGCTGAGCTTTCACGGTGTCACTTTTGACATCGATGCCACAGGGAGGAGAATCGGCCCAGCTATCTTTCTCTCTCTCTCCCTCTGTCTCTTACTCCCTTTTTTTCTTTTTTTCCACAGCTGTGTGACAGTTTAAAGATAAATCATTGAAAGCAATGTCGTTTGCTTCTCAAAACTACATCTCTCATGTCTGAAGACCCACCAGACAATGTCGTGACAGAGGAACATGCCGTTTTAGGTGTGACACAGTTCAGATATTTTTTTAAAGGAATAGTTAATCCAAAAATGTTAATTCTGTCATTATTTACTCACCCCCATGTCAGTCCAAACCATTATGGTATTTTTCTCAAGCTCCTAAAAATACGGTTAAAATGAGTTAATTTGGTTCTTCTGAATGCTTCTGAAGTCATATTATAGGTTTGACATCATCAAGGTCAAATTCATCAAAAACTTTTTTTAAATAAATTCCTACTATTACTATTACTAACTTATATAGTAATATCATTTACATTTAAAAAAAAAAATGCTTCATACATGTTCTTTTACAAGTTTTTTTTAGCTTTATTAATATTTGGGATTTTTTTTATGTTTATTAATATTTCTGGAATTCTTTTATTTTTATATTTTAAAAAATATATTTTATATTTTTCTATTTGAATATATTTTAAAACATATTTTCTATAAGTTTTTACATTAATTTTAGCTTATTTTTTTAATGATTTTGTTATGTCATTTTTTTAATATTGCTACTTAGGTTTAATTTATATTTATTTCAGTTTTAGTAAGTTTTAGTTTTTATTTATTTCCAGTTTTTTCATGTTATTTTCATTTTATTTTAATTGTATTGATATTTCATTTCATTGTTATTTCATTACTTTATTTTATTATTTTTATTAATATTTTTGGAATTCTTTTATTTTTATATTTAAAAATTGTATATTTTATATTTTTGTATTTAAATATATTTTAAAACATTTTTTATACAGTTTTACATAAATTTTAGCTTAATTTTTAATAATCTTATGTGCTTTTGTCATTTTCTTTAAATATTGCTATGTAGGTTTAATTTATATTTATTTCAGTAAGATTTTGTTTTATTTATTTCCATTTTCATGTTATTTTCATTTTAATTTATTCTATTTTTATTTAATTTTATTGTATTTCATTTCAATTTTAATTTTAATTTTTTCATTTATTTATTTAATTTTTATTGTATTTAATTTTTTCATTTTATCATTTCATTTTTATTTTTTTGTATTTTATTTTTTTTTCATTTATTTATTTATTTATTTCATTTTAGCTTTATTTCAATTAAAACAGAAATATTTTTTAACAGTTTTAGTTTAGTAGCCAACGATAATAACCCTGGTGAAAATATTACATCACAGGGGTTTCAAATTATTTTATTTATTTTTAATCATTTTTTTTTTTTTAAATGTATTTATTTACTTACGTATGCTGAATGATTCCTCTAAATCTTTAACAAACAAGCATTGTTCTATTAACTGCAGTATACGCAGAACAGCATGCCGGGAATGTGGAAAGCCTAATTTTTTTCGTCTTCTACACATGTCACAAAGTTGACATTAATTAGTAATGCAAAGTGAAAGTAAAGGACAACGACAAAGCAATTAGACTCGGTCGCTCTCGAACGTTCAAAAGCAAAGAAACGAGCGTCTTGATTGAAGGAGCTACATAACCATGGCCGCATATGACAGCGCAGTCTTGATGTGTTCACACACCATAATGGCACAGAGTCGAACAGCACAGACGCTTCATTAGAGGGCCACCCTTCTGAACATCTCCAGATCTCCAAAGTTACAGCAGCGAAGGGTGCATCATGTCTCTGAGATGTTTTTAATCTCTTTGTTTTTGAGATGAAGTGAATTTGGCAGACCAGGCTATCGGAACATTGCCTCTCTAAGTTGCAGTTAGGCTGTCGGCCCCCGCGGGACCTCGCCGTGCCACTGACAGATAATTGCTAATTGTTAGAGGCGCAACCTGGCACAATAACGGCTTCGCACACGACCCTTCTGACGTTCCCTGGCTGGTTTTGTTAGCCCCTTCTCTTTCCTTTCATACTTCCTCTAAGATAGTACAACTATAAAAAGGCCACATTTGTGGGAGCCACTTGTATCATTTGTCCTTTCAAATGTTATTAAAACATGAGATTCACTGTCCTGATATATTTTTAACTGTGTTAATGCATTTTTGGCTTGTCACCCGCTGACAGCGCCACTACAGTCTGCGGCGAGCCACCAGGGAAATTTACATGCATTTGAATTTGCACTGCCAAGCCCTGCCATCTCCCCCTGACAGCCTATTTAGCTGGGTGATAAGTTAATCTGGGTCTAGCTCTGAGGGTGCTGCTCTTAGTCCAGAATCTTCTGTGGGAATCACTATGAACTCAAGCACTGACTGACAACCAGAGACTCCTGAAATAGATTGTTATGTACAAACTACAAAAAAGAACCAGAATAAGAGGAACTGTGTTGTTTGTGCCGAAGGATCCGGTGGGATTCTGCTGGACAGACGTGACAGTCTGGAATTGTAACCGAGGGGAGCACATGCCAGTTTTCTTACTTGGATTTATTTATTTATTGAAGATGACCTAAAACTCACTTGCAGAGACAATTTTCCCCAAAATTACACAGATAATCTACAATCTCTGTTTTTGATACAGTTCCTTCTGCTAAGAGAATTCACTAATTTTAATTGTTACTAATATTAATATTTTTATTATATAATCTGAAATGCTAATATAATTACCCTTATAAGCATTTACCATAATATCCACAAACAAAAAGATGTAAAAACATAATTTAATATGGGATCTACATCACACTGTATAAGCCTTTATTTATTTATTTATTTAATCAGTCGCTAATACTAAATTGTTACAGTTTAAAATAAATTTAGTAATGTGATTTAATATTATTATTTTTATTTTATTATTATATTTTTAATTTGGTTTTATCCTCGCAAAAAAGTATGACAATATCTACAAAAACATAAAATATAATTTAAAATTGGATCTACACACTGTATAAGGTGCTTCATTCATTCATTATTTTATTAATTAATTAATGTATTTATTCATTCATTCATTCATTCAATCAGTCGTTGAATAAATCATTAAATCATTCAATAAATCAATCAGTCAATGGCTACTCTTAAATTGTTACAGTTTCCAATAAATACTGTAATACAATATATATTTTTTATTTTAATACACTATTTAATTGTGGTTTTACCCTACAAAAAATGTGTAAAAACATAATAATTTAATATGGGATCTACATCACATTGTATAAGTCTTATTTATTTGTTTATTTATTTATTTAATCAGTCGCTAATATTAAATTGTTATGGTTTAAAATAAATGTAGTAATATGATTTAATATTATTATTGTTATTATATACTATTTAATTTGGTTTTATCCTCACATAAATTATGACAATACCTACAAAAAACATGTAAAACAATTTAAAATGAGATCTACATCACACTGTATGAGATGCTTCAATCAATCAATCAATCAATCAATCAATCAAATCAATCAATCAATCAATCAATCAATCAATCAATCAGTGGCTACTCCTAAATTTACAATAAATATTATAATATGATCCTTTTTTTTATTTTAATAGACTATTTCATTGTGGTTTTACCCTACAAATAACATGTAAAAACACCATTTAATATTTGTTTGTTTCTTTGTTTATTACATTAGGGGCTAATACTTAATTGGCACAGTTTACAATAATCATAGTAATATGGTATTTATTATAATATATTTTATATTTTTGTAATATTTTTTAGATAATTTCTCCATAAAATACAATTTAAACAATTTAATACAGAATCAGCATCACATTGTGTAAGAAGATTTCGTTATATCTTTATTTTTTTTAGTAAATTACCACAGTTTACAATAAATATAGTATGCTAATGTTTTTTGTTTTTTTTTCAGAAAATATGGGCAATTTTGATGGATAGATACAAAGGAAAAAGTAATCAAAAATTAATTCATATCAATAATTTAAAGAAATCATGTAAAAGAACGCATGTAAACCTTTGCTTGTTTTGTACCTGGGAAAAAAATGTGGCTACACATCATATCAACATCCGGAAGGTGTCACTCAGAAAGTGTGTCCCTGTTGGGCTTTGGGGTTTCAGAGGTTAAATCAGATTGACGTTGACAGTTTTCAACACTGTATACGTTCCCACGGCCCGATCACAAAGAATGGACGCTTTTTGTCACGGATCAGGTGGCACGCTCAGTCTAGAGAGAGATTTAGAGATAGACAGAGACAGCATCGGATTGTAGTTAATAAGAAAAAAAATGAAGGAAAAAAATAAAGAAAGAAAGAGGGAGCATAAGCGCATAAGGGCTTTTGGGGACTGTGTCTGGAGGTGTTGAACTGAGTAGTTCCAGAGGGACCCGGTGACCCCAAAGTAGTCTGGGGTCAGAGGTGAAAAACAGGAGAAAGTCACCTCCGGGGTCGGCCGCCTACCTTACACAGCAAATTTAAAACAGACCTCAACTCTGAGAGATGCATCCTGGGATAGTTGTCCAGTCAGCAGCGAGAGAAATATCTCTCTTTCTGAACGGTGTTAAGATGCATTTTGTGGGGTTAACCAAACACAGACTCACCGTTGCGTTTTTCAGAGCTTGTCAGTCGAGCGGAAGCCACGCAATGCCGAGTTCTTCTTCCATAAATGTCGGCGAGATGCCGGATAGACAGCAACCCTCATGAGAGGCAGCATTTCATCTTTCCTGGAGTTAAAGTACAATTTGGTTTGGCTGGCAGTGAGCGCATGTGAGGGGGAGACACTCTTGCCGGGGCCGTTTAACACTCCACTGCCCTGGTGAGAAAGACAAGCACATGAAAAGAAATCAATTAGAAGTAACAAGCAAGGCCTTAAACACGGAGTCCTCCGCACAGGCCAGTGAAGAGGAAAAGCAGAGTGAACGGACGCACGCCGCAGCTTCATCTTTTTCTTGGAGAGAAACAAAAACTGCTCGTGTAGCTTTACGCTCAGCTTCTCTCCACTGCACACATGCTCTATTTTCAGCATATTTTTACCTTGCTGCTAAATTTGTGGCTATAGTAAAACTATGCAATGCTCAGCAACATTTCTTAAGAAAAGTTGTGTTTATCATATTTCTATAACTATAAATCACAAATATTGCACTATAGCAAATTAATGTCAATGATATTTATCATTTCGTCTTTGCATTCTCAAACATCAAGAGTTTAGATTAAAATTAATATGAACGTATAAGAAAAAACGGATTTTATGCTGTTACGCTTTTTTTTTTTTTTTGCACTCAATGCAATGCATTCAATAGCCCTTTAAAGCAAACTAAATAATGTTAAATATTATTATACTGTAAAATAAGTTGAATTTTCAGCATCATTACTCCAGTCTTCAGTATGGAAGCTTGTTTTTGCCACTAAATAAAAAATAAAAAGGTAATTGCGACTTTTTATCTCACAATTCTGACTTTTTTTTCCCTCACAATTGCAAGTTTACATCTCGCAATTCTGACTTTTATTGTGTGATATAAACTCACAATTGCAAGTTATAAACTCAGAATCACGAGATATAAAGTCGCAATTCTGAATTTTTATCTCAGAATTGTTTATATCTCGCAATTCTGACTTTATAACGTAATTTTGAGTTGTAATTGCGAGAAAAGTCAGAATTGTGAGTTTATATCCAGCAATTGTGAGTTTATAACGCGCAATTCTGACTTTATAACTCGCAAATACATGTTATAAAGTCAGAATTGCGAGATATAAACAATTCTGAGAAACAAATTCAGAAATTCAACTTTATATCTCGCGATTCTGAGTATCTTTATATCTCGCGACCTCACTCATACAAATTTGTATGTTTTTTGCTAAATCGTACGTATATGTACAAATGACCTGCCTCTAACCCCGCCCCTAAACCTACCCATTACCCAATTCATACGAGTGAGGTCGTACAAATTCATATGAATTAGCCACCTTGTAAAATACGTACGAATTGGACGTGAGATAGCGTTGTAATTTCTCGCAATAGTGAGTTTATATCTTGCAATTCTGACTTTATGCAATTGTGTTTATATCTCACAATCTTGTGAAAAGCAGTCAGAATTGCGAGATGTAAACTTGCAATTGTGAGAAAAAAGTCAGAATTGTGAGATAAAAATTCGCAATTACATTCTACATTTTTAATTTAGTGTCAGAAACAGGCTTCCATACTTCAGTGCCACATGATCCTTCAAAAATCATTTTAACACGCTAATTTGCTGCTCAAGAAATATTTCTTTTTATCAATGTTGAAAACTACTATTTTTGTGTAAACTGTCATACATTTTTGTTTTCAGGATTCTTTGATTAGTATAATGTTAGCAGCATTTGTTTGAAGTAGAAATCATTTGTAACATTAGAAATGTCTTTACAGTCACTTTTTGATCAATTTGAATTAATTTCTTAAAAAACAACAACAACAAAAACCTTACTCACACAAAACTTTTGAACAATGTATATGGTGACAACTTTTGTTGTACATAGATTAAGTACATAGATTAAGTCCCAATCAGAACTAGTTTATTTAAAAATCAAATCAAAGCTCTTTTGAGATTATTTGCATAGTCAGTAAAAGCAACTTTCATACAACTGCAACATATGCTAAAAAAGGTTATTTGCCTCAAGGTGCTGTTGTACCGAAAATAGTGCATATACTGGGATTAAAGATGATGACAAAACTAAGCAGGTCACAGAACAGATAAATTTGGAGAATTTAGACATTAATGTCCTTCCAGAAAGATTTAATACAGGACACTGCATGGACTCCAGCATACAATATGTCAGCATACAGTGCAGTTAACCGCAGGACATATAGAGCCCACTGCATCTCTCTCTCCACAGTTCCCAAAGTAATCTGTGTTGTTTGACACGGGTCACTTCCCCTCTCTCACGTATGTAGTGCATAATTGCATATTAATTAAGGTGGACTCAGGGCCAGCTCTCACAAGGCACTTCACAGGGACCCACGTTCCCTCTCTCAGGGTCTGACAGATCCCCAGTCACTTGTTGACAAGGAGCAGAGGTTTTGAACCAGCTGTCCTGGACAGAGTCCCGTCGGACGCATCACCCCCACAGCGACTAAAGGACATAGTCTCCTCAGGAACGAGAGACAGAGATAATATAGCCATCCAGAAACAGCAATCGCACTGCAAGGTGAAAGGGAAGCATTTTGTAATTGCGGCAATGGGGAGGCGGAGCCTGCATCATGATGTCACAGTCAGAATCCAGTAATCTTTGAAAATTTAAATTTATGGGTGGTTTTTAATGTTGTCAGTATTGCATTGGTCAGCAGCTCAAGCATTTCATAAGGTTCTTAGGAAATGCTAAATTTAGTGATTCTATTTTGCATTGATTTTTTCATATGACATCACAATGCAGACTCCGCCTCCCCAGTACCTCATTCAAAAAATTTCATTCAAATTTACATTTGCACTGGATGCTTATTTCCTTGAAATTAAAGTTCAATTAAATTCAAGTTTAAATTTATTTTTCATTAACTTATGGAATAAAAAAAAAATCTACTTTTCTTTAAAATTGTCACTATTTTTAAAAGTACACATTTATGGTCTTATTTCGAACAATATGGTCTTTTGAAACATTTTTTTCAAAGGCTATGCAGGCCTGTTGTACGTAACAGTGACTTTGCAAAACCCAAATAATCCTCCATGGAATATTGCTTAAAATCAGAAATACACCACATTACACAGGTAAACTTGGGTGTAACATTAATGTGATTGCAATTAATTGCTATGATTTATAAATTGAATAACTCTGCACAGGTGAATGAGAATCACATTAAAGACGAAACTCCATTGTCCTCAAATGTAAGACAAAAGAAATGCAATTTTTGCTGCACGGCAGCTCACAGCCTGACCAGTAACATGAAAAACCCTTTTGCTCCATCTTCAAGAATAAAAAACAGGACAAAAGGGGAAAAAAAGATAGGGGGAGAGAGAAAGAGGGAAGCGTCAGTCTAGTTCATTTGATGCAGTGATGCAGTCTCAAGTGCATGTGTGCCCTCAGGGCTGGGACCAGGGCGAGTGGAGCTGAACCCCAGAGGCTGATCTCGGATCTCCCTGCTGCACTGTCCACAACAGCTGCCGCACCATTAGCCTCTCCTCCTCTGGAGCTCATTACAACTGATCAATACAGGCCACTGCGCTTATGCTCAGCCTCCTGCCCGTCCTGTAGCCAGCAGAAATTCTCTCTTTCTTGCTGCTTTTTCTTCCCTACTAGTCCAAAAACATGGCACTTTCACTATCCATCTTTATTTGTCTTTTCCAGCTCACACTGTCGGCCACATTCTCCTCTGGTTCCAACTTGATTCCAAAAACAAACCTTTTCTCCATTCACAATTATTTCTCTTTCTCTCTCAGACAGACAGACAGACAGACAGGAGATTTACGGACAGACAGACAAAAGATTTACAGACAGATGGGAAGAAGATTAACAGACAGACGGGAAGACAGACAGAAAGAAGATTTACAGACAGATGGGAAGACAAGCAGACAGACAGAAACAAGATTTACAGACAAACGGGAAGACAGACAGAAAGAAGATTTACAGACAGACAGACAGATGGGAAGAGAGACAGACAGGAGATTAACAGACAGACGGGTAGACAGACAGAAAGGATATTTACGGACAGACGGGAAGACAGACAGAAAGAAGATTTACAGACAGACGGGAAGACAGACAGACAGAAGATTTAGAGCAGACAGGAAGATAGACAGACAGACAGACAGACAGAAGATTTACAGATAGACGGGTAGACAGACAGAAAAAAAGATTAACAGACAGACGGGAAGACAGACAGACAGACAGATTTAGAGACAGACAGACAGAAAGAAGATTTACAGACAAACGGGAAGACAGACAGACAGACAGAAGATTTAGAGACAGACAGACAGAAAGAAGATTTACAGACAGACGGGAAGACAGACAGACAGATGGGAAGAGAGACAGACAGAAGATTTAGAGACAGACTTAAAGACAGACAGAAAGAAGATTTACAGACAGACGGGAAGACAGACAGACAGATGGGAAGAGAGACAGACAGAAGATTTAGAGACAGACGGAAAGACAGACAGAAAGAAGATTTACAGACAGACGGGAAGACAGACAGACAGATGGGAAGAAAGACAGACAGAAGATTTAGAGACAGACGGAAAGACAGACAGAAAGAAGATTTACAGACAGACGGGAAGACAGACAGACAGATGGGAAGAGAGACAGACAGAAGATTTAGAGACAGACTTAAAGACAGACAGAAAGAAGATTTACAGACAGACGGGAAGACAGACAGACAGATGGGAAGAGAGACAGACGGAAAGACAGACAGAAAGAAGATTTACAGACAGACGGGAAGACAGACAGACAGATGGGAAGAGAGACAGACAGAAGATTTAGAGACAGACTTAAAGACAGACAGAAAGAAGATTTACAGACAGACGGGAAGACAGACAGACAGATGGGAAGAGAGACAGACAGAAGATTTAGAGACAGACGGAAAGACAGACAGAAAGAAGATTTACAGACAGACGGGAAGACAGACAGACAGATGGGAAGAGAGACAGACAGAAGATTTAGAGACAGACGGAAAGACAGACAGAAAGAAGATTTACAGACAGACGGGAAGACAGACAGACAGATGGGAAGAGAGACAGACAGAAGATTTATAGACAGACGGAAAGACAGACAGACAGAAAGAAGATTCAGAGACAGACGGAAAGAGACAGGCAGATGGGAAGAGAGACAGACAGGAGATTAACAGATAGACGGGAAGACAGACAGAAAGAAGATTTACAGACAGGCAGACAGATGGGAAGAGAGACAGACAGGAGATTAACAGACAGACGGGTAGACAGACAGAAAGGATATTTACGGACAGACGGGAAGACAGACAGACAGGAGATTTAGAGCAGACAGGAAGATAGACAGACAGACAGACAGAAGATTTACAGACAGACGGGAAGACAGACAGACAAACAAGATTTAGAGACAGACAGAAAGAAGATTTACAGACAGACGGGAAGACAGACAGACAGACAGAAGATTTAGAGACAGACAGACAGAAAGAAGATTTACAGGCAGACGGGAAGACAGACAGACAGATGGGAAGAGAGACAGACAGAAGATTAACAGATAGACGGGTAGACAGACAGAAAGAAGATTTACAGACAGACAGACAAAAGATTAACAGACAGACGGGAAGACAGACAGACAGAAGATTTAGAGACAGACGGAAAGACAGACAGACAGATGGGAAGAAAGACAGATAGACAGACAGAAAGAAGATTTACAGACAGACTGGAAGACAGACAGAAAGGATATTTACGGACAGACGGGAAGACAGACAGATGGGAAGACAAGCAGACAGAAAGAAGATTTAGAGACAGACAGACAGACAGACAGACAGAAAGAAGATTTAGAGACAGACAGACAGACAGACAGACAGACAGACAGACAGACAGACAGACAGACAGACAGACAGACAGACAGACAGACAGACAGACAGACAGACAGACAGACAGACAGACAGACAGACAGACAGACAGACAGATAGATAGATAGATAGATAGATAGATAGATAGATAGATAGATAGATAGATAGATAGATAGATAGATAGATAGATAGATAGAGATAGACAGACAGATTCATCTAGTTTATTCTCCATTCATTCGACTTTTTCAGTGCTGTTCTGCTCCTCTCTTTGCAGTGACTTCAAGACTGGAAAAAAAAAATAGATGAATGGAAGCTCATTGGCTTTGAATACATTCACCCTCTCTCTCTCTCACTCTCTCTCTCTCTCTCTCTCTCTCTCTCTCATCATACATTAGACCATCTCTAGAGAGGGAGAGAGATGAAATTATAAAGATATGCATGATGTGGACAGAATGTAAAATGTCCATTTGTCACTCTGGATAATATAATCAATCTGAGTGATATTTCCTCCTCTTAAAAGCGTAATGATATGGATTTAATACTTAGATATTAAGTATACTTGCCTGTAAATAATGGAAGAGCAGTGAATAAAAGCTCTTGTCACTTTTAATAAGGTGCACAGCAATTTGATCACAAACGCTGATAGATTGCGCTATCACATCACATACATATGTACAGAAGAATATGCTGATGTGGTCTCATAAGACCAGTGTTATTATGTTCTCCCTGTAGACCGTTAGACACACTCAGAAATGCTCAGACAGTCAAACAAACAGATAGATTGACAGAACGGCTGAACAAATGATAGTTAGACAGACAGAGAGACAGACTGAACAAGTGATAGATAGATAGATAGATAGATAGATAGATAGATAGATAGATAGATAGATAGATAGATAGATAGATAGATAGATAGATAGATAGATAGATAGATAGATAGATAGATAGATAGATAGATAGATAGATAGATAGATAGATAGATAGATAGATAGATAGATAGATAGATAGATAGATAGATAGATAGATAGATAGACAAACACAGACAGATGATAGACAAACAAACAGAGAGACAAAGAGATGCAGCAGATTGACAGACAAACAATTGACAGACAGACAGACAGACAAAAAATGATAGATACAGACAGACGGATAAACAAACAAATAATTGATAGGCAGACAGACAGACAGACAAACAATTAATAGAAAAACAAACAATACAGGCAGAAAGATAAAAAGAAATGATAGTTAATGATGAACAAATGATAGACAGACAGAGTGAACAAGAGATAGATAGATAGATAGATAGATAGATAGATAGATAGATAGATAGATAGATAGATAGATAGATAGATAGATAGATAGATAGATAGATAGATAGATAGATAGATAGATAGATAGATAGATAGATAGATAGATAGATAGATAAAGCTTGTAGTACAACATTCACTATAAATGGGATGTTTAGAAGTGTATTAATGGTTTGTCAGTCATAGTCCTGAACTCAAACATATGTTCAGGTCAAAACATAAATTGTGTATCATGACCAGGTCAATCAGGGATGAGTTTTGAGAGCTGAATTTGCATAAAATCATCCCCTCGTTCTCTCTCCCACTGACCTATTGAGGGCTGGATTCCGACCACTCACACGCAGTGGAAGTCAAATCGTTAAGATCCCGCTAGTTAAATTTGCAGATTCGGATGCGAGCGGGAACCGACGTCAATGATGAGAGCATCCCATTCTTATAGGGGGAGCCTTTTAATCTCAGCAGAACAAAACGAGGAGCAAAGCGCTTCTCTGTTTATTTGCTTTTAAATTGGGGCTTTGAGGGAATCACAGAAAACAAAAAAGAAAGAGGGAGCGCAAGAGAGAGAGAGAGAGAGAGAGAGAGAAAGGGTGGAAAAAATGACCTGCTGGCGTGTGAGTTTGTTGCTGGAAGGTAAGTCCTGCTTATATTGAAGCAAAGTTCTGAAAATAAGCAAAGAACAGATTTATTGATTTTTGGTAGAGTCTGGGTGTTGAAGAGGGAAAGAATAAAGAACTGCTCTTTGCCCGATATGTCCAAATGACGTCCCATGGGAGACGCTTAATGGTGGGGGAGGGGAGGGGGGGCAGGTGCCTTGCCTGTCTCTTGGATAGAACTGCCCTGAGGCTAGGGCTAATGGTATTGGCTGAGCCTGCTATAAGAAGCTCACTTCTAATGGCCAACTTTGTGTGTGCCAGAAGACAGACAGATATCGATTGGTCCAAATGCCCTTGAGTTGGCAACATCTAAAATGAAAATCCACCACGCAAGCAGAAAGTTTCTGCAAGTTATGTTTCAGGAATGCAATGTGAATAGAGGGGTTTGTGGAAAGGGGTGGAGGGGGTAAAAATGATACAGCCCATATAATGTATGCTATAACCTCGCTTTTCCCTGCTGCCCCCTTTTTGTCAAATGTCGGGCTTTTTAGTTTCGGGAAAGAGGGAACATTATCATGTGAGAGGAAGGGGGAATTTCCATGTTTCACATCTTAAGCTGGGCTGGATTTCTCTCTCACCACTTAAACATGGCTGAACAATGCTCATACAAATTAAACATTCTTTGCTAAAATAAGGTTTGGCATGTAAGACGTAGCTGGTAATTGTACAATGAAATTATGTATGATTAATATGGCAATGTTGGCATCAGAATGTCTCCACTATAATGAAGAAGTCAATAATTGTCTTCATTCACGCACTAAATGCAAAAAAAAAAAAAAAAAAAAAAAAGATATACATCCTGTACAAATCTTTTTAACCAAATAGTGTTACAAAAGATTTATATTTTAAATAAATGCTGTTCTTTTGAATTTTCTATTCAAAGAATTCTGAAAAAAAAAAAAAAAAAAAAAAAAAAAAGTTTTCATAAAAATATTAAGTAGTTTTCAACATATTTAACATTTTCAACATTAATAAAAAATGTTTCTTGAGCATCAAATCAGCATATAAGATACGCGACACTGAAGACTGGAATAATGATGCTGAAAATTTAGCTTTGCATCACAGGAATAAATTACATTTTAAAACATATTCAAATTCATATTCATATTTCACTGTATTTTTGATCAAATCAATGCAGCCTTGCTGTTATGCAAGGCTGCATTAAGATGCACAAAGATATTGCAAAGAAAAAATAAATTAAATGTGTAATATTTCACAATTTTGCTGTTTTTACTGTATTTTTGATCAAATAAATGCCTTGGTGAGCATAATAAACTTTGCTTTTAAAAGAGAGACCATATGTAAATTAAAGACAGTCAATAGTTTTAATAAGATTCATAATCACCTCAACATTGCTAGTAAAAATGTAAATGAACATGACTAAAGTAACTACAAGTGACAACAAAAATATAGCATTAAAAAAAAAGTAAAACAATAATTATGTTTAAGTTATGTTGCAATGCATGATGGGAACTATCATCTAAAACCCTTAGCAATGTTGTTCAGTATATTAACTCTGTTATAGGCTAGACCGAGGATATTCTTCCAAATAATGTTTTAAATTCAGTAGATTTGATGCAATTCACAATCTTAGACTCAAAAAGCCTAGTACATGGAATAAAACGTTCAGACATACATCCTTTATTTATTTATTTATTTTTTTACAGTGTATGTCTCAAGATGCCCTTAAAACAGTGTTGGGGTGTGTGTTATACCAGTCACACTCAATTTACAAGACTTACTGTCCCTTTAAATAATGTAATAACAGACAAACACCTGCTCTGAAGTGATAATTAGTGTCAGGTACACAGCAGTCACAACACAATCCCTTTCCCTGTCCACAAACTCACATAAAACCCACACTTCCATAAGTGACCTTAGTTACCCTCATTAAATCAAACACTCATCCCACGGCCAGCTAAAACCGTGGTATCAGTCATGCGGATTTTGAATACAATGTTTTAAATGGTGGATTTCAGGGCAGGATTTCACTTTCCATAAATTACGCAAACACCACAGGGCCACGCGGAGCTGAACGGCACTAATCAAGCGTTTTGGGTTTGAGCAAATACACAGATTAGGTGGAACCGACTCAAAGTCCCAAACCAATCAGAAAGCACCCAGAGACTGGGAAAAATGAAATCAAAACAGCTTCAAAACATAAGTAAACACTTACTAAAAAGAAAAAAAATAAAACAGAAAAAAAGAGAATTGAAAGCGGAAAAAGGAGAAATGTGACAGCATGG
The DNA here is from genome assembly GCF_024489055.1 of Chanodichthys erythropterus. Taxonomy (NCBI): domain Eukaryota; kingdom Metazoa; phylum Chordata; class Actinopteri; order Cypriniformes; family Xenocyprididae; genus Chanodichthys; species Chanodichthys erythropterus. The sequence continues at coordinate 5,048,698 of NC_090239.1, forward strand.
CAAACAATAGATATATTCACCCAAAGCCAGACAAAGACATCTGTCCCAGTGTGAGTTCAACATCAATCCCACAGCAGCTGCAAGAAGGATTTTGTGTCCATTATTGAGTGCCAGCGAAAAGCTATTTCATTTGATGCATGTGGGTATGACTTTGTAACTCATAAAGAAGAAAAATTACACTTACACTTTTTCTTTTTTTCTCTCCATTCGGGAATTACTGGGGTGAAAACTTCCGTTTCACAGTGCACGGATAGCCATAACTCAAAAAAGTTTCTGTGTCTCATTGCTTTTGTTCACATCAAGGGTCAAGAGGTAACTGGACAGAGCATATTCCACGAATAGCACAAAGTTTGGTGTCCCATGACTTTTTATTTTTTGCACAAAGTATTATGTCAGAAAACAAATAATACTGCAATGAACATACCCTCAAAAGTAGCTATAATGTAAACCCATAAAAGTTTCCCCTATTATTTGTGACCCTGGACCACAATGAGAGTCATAAGGGTCCATTTTTTTTAAATTGACATTTATACATCACCTGAAAGCTGAATAAATAAGTTTTCCATTGATGTAGCTTATTTATATATTACAATATTTGTCCGAGATACATCTATTTGAAAATCTGGAATCTGAGGGTGCCAAAAAATCTAAATATTGAGAAAATCGCCTTTAAAGTTGTCCAAATGAAGTCCTTAGCAATGCATATCCACTCACAAAAATAAACTTTTGATATATTTACAGTAGGAAATTTAAAAACATTTTAATGGAACATGATCTTTACTTAATATCCTAATGATTTTTGGCATAATTGAAAAATCTATCGTTTTGACTCATATAATGTTGGCTATTTCTACAAATATACCCATGCGACTTATGACTGGTTTTGTGGTCCAGGGTCACATTTGACCATTAAAATTGAGAGGAAAGTGATTCTAAGGTATCAATGTAAAAGATTAAGATATCATTCAGCATGTGCTAAGGATTTGGACTATTGTGCATGCAAATCAATAATCAACATTCAAGCATATGATTGTTTCACATTGTGTAAATACATTTAATAAATAAAAAGTATTAAAACACTGAAGCAGCTTCATTGTAAACATAAAAAAAATATGATATATATATATATATATATATATATATATATATATATATATATATATATATGCTTGTTATATGTGTGTGTACACACATATAATTCTGAAGGTTAAGCACATCCTCTTACTGACTATTCGCTAAAAAAAAGATGATTTCGAGCTATTCCTGAAGAGAGTCACATAAAGTTTACTCAAATTAAGCGATTAGCATTTAACATAGCCTAAGTAGACTCATAAACATACTTGTAAAGGTTGACAGGGCCATGACTTCATAGATGAAATCCACTTAAAGATCTTATTAAAAGCGTCTTGGAATCATATCACTGCAAGTATATGTACACACACATATAATAAGCATTTATTTACTATTTTCTTGAAAAACACACTCCAACAATCTTTCATTTACAACTTAGAAAAATTATATCAGACTGATTTATGATTTTGCCGTTTCATTGCAAAATTACATTACATTTTATTTTAATATATATTTATATATTTATATTTATATATATATATATTTAATTTATTTTAATTCATATTTTATTTTCATTTATACTCATTTATTTATTTCTCTAGTGAACTAACATGCTGTGGACACTAAATGACTTGCCTGAGGTAAATGTAATGCTACGTGAGACATTATTCTCAGGCTGTTTTATTGATGTCTTTCCGCGGTTGAACCACTGGTTGAGAGACACGTAAACATATCTATGCATATATTGTGTATTCTTCTTCTGCTTTTTTTCTGTTTTGGTGGTTAGCAAACAGCGTTGCATTACCACACACCCCCTTCTGAATTGGAGTGTAGATCAGCTGTGACTGACTGTATTTGTTGTCTGACTGTATGCACCGAACCGTGAAGGTTTGGGACAAATACATGTACTGCTACAACCCTATATATATATATTATATATTATTTATATAAATATATAATATTATATATATATATATATATATATATATATATATATTATATATTATTTATTTATATATATATATTATATATTATTTATATATATATATATAAATGTAATGTAATTTTGCAATGAAATGGCAAAATCATAAATCAGTCTGATATAATTTTTCTAAGTTGTAAATGAAAGATTGTTGGAGTGTGTTTTTCAAGAAAATAGTGTTTCAGTGTTTCTACTTGAAATTTTTATGTTTATTTCAAAAATGCCAAAATCATATAAATCAGTCCAACTATTAGACATGTTCCATGTTCTGGTAATAGGGTTGCAAGAATTGCAAACCTCATGTAAAATAAAATAGCTCATATATATTTAAATGACCTCCAGGAGTTGATGATCAGCATTTTCTGAAGGTTAAGCACATCTTCTTACTGACTATTCGCTAAAAAAAAGATGATTTCGAGCTATTCCTGAAGAGTGTCACATAAAGTTTACTCAAATTAAGCAATTAGCATTTAACATAGCCAAAGTAGACTCATAAACATACTTGTGAAGGTTGACAGGGCCATGACTTCATAGATGAAATCCACTTAAAAATCGTATTAAAAGCGTCTTGGAATCATATCACTGCAAGTTGACTGGCACTTGATGAAAGACTCAGTGAAATTCACAGAAATCAAACACAAGCCACGTGGGCCTCATTCAGACTTTAATTGTTTTATTTAGATCTATAGATTTCTAAGCACAGTGGTTTCCAGTCCCAAGAGATCTTTTTTAATGAAATATTGAGTTCAAAGTCTCATGGACCACACAGAGAAGTGTGTGTGAATGCTGAAGGCAATAGCGAAGAGGATTGAGCACATCAAAGTGAACACAAATCTTCACATTGGAAACCAGATTACAACTGGTAAGATTAGCGCTGTGCTAGAAACAAGGTACAAACTGTCACTCACAGACACGGAGACCATTTAGCAGCAGGAGAACTTCATTTTCCAAATCAAATCTATCAACAGAAGCGCATGACAAAAGTGTGTGCTTGAAGACAATCCCATTTTCGTCGCGGCCAATAACACAGAACTGCAATGAAGCGTGGAGCAATGCTGATGTAGCATATCAATTCACTGGTGTTGTTGCAAACTCAACATTTAAGTAGCACTTTATGTTGCAACACAGAAGTAAACCGTTTTCTGCGAATGTGCGAGACTTCTGATTTATTAGCCACTGTAGGTAAATAGGATAACGGATAAAAGAAGGACAAAGTGCTGTAAACCATTAAACTATACACTCTACAAACCAGTATGTTCATGAATATAATACTAAACTACAATAATATGATAAGAAATACTATTTCAAGCAGCATAATGGGCTGTTTTTGTACAGCTAAAATAACCGGAAGTGAATGAAAACAGAAGCCTTGCACATTTAAGTTCAAATGGCTGCACCCTACATTGTGGTTGTGGTCGTTTTATACAACTTATTTTCAATGTTCAACAAATAGCTAGACATATTCATATCAATTATAACAATTGAAAGGTTTAGTTCACTGATAAATGAAAATTCTGTCATCAACTACACACCCTTGTGCCGTTCCAGATCCATAAGACTTTTGTTCATCTTCAGAACATAAATGAAGATATTTTTAATGAAATCTGAGTGATTTCTGTCCCTCCACTGAAAGTCTATTCAATGAAAACTCCAAAATTTAATAAAGAGATAGTAAAAAAAAAAATCCATATGAATCAAGCTGCTTAACCCTCTGGTCCTCTTCGGTCAGATTTTTTTGTTGTTGTTGCTTCATCTGAATTGGATGACACTTGGTGCTCAATGTGGTAAAATTGAGCCAAAAGACTCAAATAATAGGTTGAAATCAGATTTATTGTGATAAAACATTAATTTTTGTTACATTTTTATTGAATTTTGATGCTATGTAACAAAATGTCCTTCTCTGTGTTCAGGTTTGACTATAGTAAAATGAATGCAAAAACTGACACATCAAATCAACATTACAAACAAAAAAAATCTAAACCATGACAAAAAGTAGTCTTTGAGAATGTCTAAGTATAAATCCAAACCCACAACTTAATAAAATCAAGTATTTGTGTCTAAAAACCACTAGAGAATTTATAAGCCACTTTATATAGAGCTATATAAGAATCTAGTGGTTACACCATGGCATTACATAAGTTTTTCTTTTTTTTACTCCCACTAGATGGCACTAATCTACCTTCAAAACTGGATTTTAAATGCCTTGTCTCTATTTTAACATGTAATACTGTTTTAATTGAAAAATTAAATAAAATAAATATATTTATTTTAATTAAAAAAAGTATTTTTTCAATGGGGAAAAATAGCTAATAAAAACTGTATAATATTGCATATCATAAAATACCCTCAAAATTTTAAATAATCAAAAAATATTAATGAACAATAATATATTAAATTGGTTGTAATATAACTGGAAAAAAAAAAAAAAAAAAGCTTCGGTCACTTTTGACCATGAAGGAGTCAAGTGTGACCCCTAAACGAAGAGGACCAGAAGGTTAAGAGACATGATCGCTTTATATAATGATTAGAATTAATTTAGACTTTTATTCACGTATAAACATCAATCAACGAACGTTAACAGAAGCTCAACCGTACGAGAAGCACGAGAACAAACCTCATTGATTCTTGTGGAAGCTCAAAAATTATCTTTAGATAAGATGAACGAAAGTCTTATGGAATTGAAATGACATAAGGGTAAGTAAATGAAGACACAATTTTCATTTTGGGGTGAACGAACCCTTTAATTTGGCTAATTGTGCATGATCCCTTACTAAAAACAAGGCTGTTTACAATGTAGAAACTTGCCACATTAATATAGAATTCAGTTGATGTGCAAATCTGTTTATCAAATGTTTGTCATTAAATGCAGCTCATCCAATCAGAATTTAGAGTTTGAAATATCCTCTTTATAAATTTCATGAGAAAAATATGGTCCTGTGTTAATTGAAGCGGTAAAAGATGCAAGTTTCCATTATCTAATTTTTTAAACTAGCTACTAAACTCTTGCATTTGTGCAAACAAAAGATGTGAAGAGAAAAGATAAAAAAGAGATGACGAGGGGAAAAGGGCAGTATAGGAGAAAAGAAAAGTGAGTATTCTCCTGGTGATTTCCAGTAAAACCCTCAAAATGGCAAAACGCTGCAGTACATCACTTAAATGTAGGTATGTTCAGCATTTACTGGACTCTGATTTGGTTTGCTCTGAGATGTAACAGCAAGCAGAGAGGACCTCTGGGATGCGGATTTTCCGCTCAGTCTCATTTGACAGCGTTTAGCGTTTGAGTGGGACGGCCGGCCTCTTGATCAAATATCGGACATTTCTGTTCTCCAGGAGAAAGAGCAGAGAAATTTGCTCTCACTTTGCCAGACGTGTATATTTTTCGAAGGTTAACAGGCTCGCTCGAGCCCCTCTGAAACTACACTTAAAAGTAGTCAAGTTCGCCTCGTCGCTTCAGAACAGGAGGGGGCCGAAAGATGGGAATGAGGTGGGGGAAATCCTCTGCACAGGTGCCCTGGGAATGCCAGGAGACTCGGAAACAGCATTTAGCACTTTACTGACCTTCGGTCCATCTTTTTTCGCCAAATGTCCTGGCTGAGCTAAGATTTTTTCCTAGTCATTTTCAGGTTCTCCAGAGAGGAAGGCAACTGATTGACCACATTCACATCTCAAAGCAAAAAAAAGTGAATGTATCGTATTTAAAAGTCCTGATACATGGAGGAAATTGTACTTAACAGGATCAAATTGAGGTATTTTGCAGGGTTACAGACATTGAAGAAGCTCCTCGGGAGAGAACAGCATGTGAAACTTGTTAAGAGGAACTTCAAAATGACCCATAAATCCAGATCTTGAAGTGTAGCAGCACTGAGGAAATGCTTTTATATATGTGTGGAAAAAAACTATTTTACGTGTTTATTTTGGGAGGAGCAAAACGTTTATTGTGATAAATGCAGGTTTATGGGACTAGCAGATTAGTAGTGTGGATCTGACTTTGGGGAATTGGTCTTCATTTAAAATAAACACCACAGAGCTTTATCAGTCAGATCCTGGATGCAGAAGACGCCTCAACAAAGGACAAAAAATATGTTTGAGCACAACACCTGCTGGGACCATTTGATAAAGGAAAACCTTTAACAATTTTGAAACAAAAATGTTCCAATGATAATTTTAAACAGTGGAGCAGAATCCTCCCTAATCTCAGAAAAGTATTATAATTATGACAAACAAACATCACAAAAAGTTTTGCATGCTTCAGATCATAAGCTCAACCTATTGAACACAGCCATATGTGTACCACTGATCTTCAGCTGTATTTGTTGCAGCTTTCCTTAAGAAAATGTCTGAATGTAATCTAGAGCAAACTTTTGTGAAGATTTTTTTCTATTTGACAAAATTGCCAAAGATGGTGGACAAATTATTAAGCAAATGGGGATCAAATAACTGTCTTTGCTGTTGCTGTCTTTCTTTAAAAAAAAAATCCATTGGTTATTTTATGCAGTTTGGTCTGAAGTTCTGGGAAATGGTTCTCAACCAGGGAATGGGAACTCACGAGGGGGTCTCAAGATGTCTTAAAATTATAAAATGAGACAAAACAAGCTTTAAAATAAGCTATAACAGATCAAGATGTATATTAATTCCATTCATTCCCTCAACAATTGTCATTTTTATTCAAGAACTAGGCTCTATCCTGGATACTGTATATGAGGAAATATTATAAGTGTGATTTCCAGACCTAGAACAGTCATGCAACATTCAAATTCATTCTAGACTTTTCTATAATGTTCTAAAATCGAGCTGAAATTGCTGAATTGTTATAAACAAATTTAATAACCTTATATAACCTTATCCCATAATAACAAATGACTGGAAACATCATGTAAATTCATTGGTCATAAAATGTGTGAACCCTAAAATACATTCAGTACTTAAAGGGTTAGTTTTGAAGCAGTGTTTTGAAATTAGATATTGTTGAATAAAGTCGTTATTTTGTTTTTTTTGGTGCACAAAAAGTATTCTCGTCGCTTCATAACATTAAGGCTGAACCACTGTAGTCACATGAACTAGGGTAGGGCGATGTCCCCTAAATTGGCAGTTGACGATGTTTACAGTAAAACATCGTGATTGGTGTACTTTAATTTTTCGTTATTATATAATTATTATTCATTATTTTACTTTATTACTTTATAATAGACGCGTATGATCACACCGGTGCATCACGTGATCAATTGCCAAATTTAAATGTGCGTGTGCGCTTTAGCTGGCGCTAAACCAGAGATGGACGCGTGCAGCACTTTTCATATATCACAAATATGCAGTGTTTTCAACCACATAATGTTTATTTTAGGTTTCGGATGTTTAAATACATATAAGATGTTGTGAATCCAACAGAATCTGTGGCACAAACTAACATGGCGACGCCCATAACGTGTATAGCTCAACTAACGCAATCATTATAAAGTTGTTTAAACAGCAAAACACATCCACTTTCACATATTTGACAATCGGAATATCAGATATTTCATGTTATAGTTAACAAATTAGTGAATATTTTGAATAAAAAACGAAAACTGAAATAAAAGCAGATCATCAGTCATACAGCGCTGCGGTGTGCGACATGACAAGCAATGACGCATCACCATGGAAACCATAAAGCGATACGTTCTAAATAACGGTCGCCTTGAAAAACTCACGCTGGGGGGTCAGCCAGAATATTTTAAACTTACGTGCGGAAGGGTTATTTTATTTCCCAACTAATGACTCATCCAGGCTTTCCAACAGGTTGCACGTGAAGGGAATAAAAGGGGCGGAGCGGGGCGGGGGCGTGGCATCACAATGGTGTCTCTCCATCGTGATGTCGGTCAGCCATCACAACCCTAACATGAACTGTTTTAAATATGTCTTTAGTAGATTTCTGGGCATTGAAAGTGTTAATTATCTTGCTGTCAATACAGGCCTCACTGAGCCATCAGATTTTATCAAAAATATCTTAATTTGTGTACGGGTGTGGAACAACATGAAGGGGAGTAATTAATGACAGAATTTTTGGGTGAATTAACCCTTTAAAATGACTAGAATTATGGAATATTTTAATTTTAATGATTTGTTTTATTTGTTTTAATTATTTTAATATATTGCTACCTCTAGTTTCTGTGTATAAGAAAAGGTTAAATTTGAACAGTTGTTGGCATCAAACGTTTTAGTGAGGGAATCCCAAAGTTGTGGCTCAAAGGTAGAAGAAGAAAAATAAAAATCTGTCAGAACAAAACCAATTGCTGCGTCCAAAGTCGCATAATCTCTTGAGTAGGTACTTATTTTGAATAACTTATTTAGGTACTTATTTTTGAATTACTTCACAGCGTCTAAAAAAGTAAGTTCTATATAGTATGAATGAGTGTTGTATGAATGTTGCCCTTATCACATGACTGACCAGCATCAGTTGCGTAGCGTCACTACCATTCACAAATCCTCTCCCGTGGACTCATACACTTCAGAATCTCACCAGTAGTAGTAGGTAATCCGGGTACTTTTTGCCTACTCTTTTATGAGTACTGTGAATTCTGACATATTTTTGTCACATACTGTTTTTCGGCTATAATAGTATGTCATTTCAGGTGCAGCCTATATGCGAGTTATCTTCAGTGCTTGGCCCCTAAAACCATAAATTAAAGTTTTAAAATTTTATTGGTAGTTGAATTTAAATACCATCCAAAGATTGTTAACAGACAGTGTGATTACAATATTAATCAATTCATTAAATCGTAGATAGATAGGTAGAGAGCTGTAAACCCCATTAACAGCAGAGGTTGTTTATGGAAATTCAGTTTGAAGCAATAGTCTCGGCCGCCTCTCACTGTTGTGTTTCTTTAATGGATGTATATCTGAGTGAGTTTACTCCCTAGAGAGCCGACACAGTACACATCCACTTATCAGGACTATTACTGAGGACACACTCGCACACACCGAGCGTTTAACTCCTTATCTGTGTCACACTCATCTTCAATCACCTTCAGCGGCTCATGGAGCATCTGAGCTCTGCTCCAGTCTTTCATGAGGCTCAGGTCAGCTCTCCGCTTTCTATCCAGGGTCAGACGGGCCGTGTTTGGGATTCTGGTAAGTTACGATCCTTGACCTATTCAAGATCTACACATGCACACACACATACACATGCCTATCCGATTCTCTCTCTCTCTCTTGGAAAGCAGAGCTGTTAGGATTATGTCTGTAATTATTTCTAATCTCTGTCACTCCTGTGATGGGATAATCCCACATTAGGGGGCCACCTTTAAGAGCATTTCACACCATTTTCATTGGCTGTATACAGATTAAACTGAGCTGTGCTGCTCGTCTTCACCAGGCCACGGGGCTGGTGTCATTGCATGGTCGTCCCAGTAACCCTCCATTTGTCAGCCACATCATTGATTATCAATATTTCATTACAGCGCACAGATATTAGCCTGACCTCCTCTGAACCATCTTACACTTTCTCCAGGGTCAAGAGAGACGGAGAGAGAGACAGAGTGAGAGACACAACTATGATGACCCACCCCATTATGCTCTTTTGGTTGTGATGAAGCAAATAATAACAGAATAGCTTTTTTTTCTCTCATGTTAACTATTTTTCTCTTTTGTGTAGTACCATAATTATTTTAAAATATATAGTATATTTTAAAATATATATAGTTAATATATATAACTATAGTATATATAAATATATATATATAAAAAAAAATATATATATGTATAAAATATATTTTAAAATATATTTTTAATAATAATAATAAATTATATATATTATTTATTAAATAAATATTTTAAATTATATTTTATTCATTTAAAGCCATCAGCAAGCAACTGGGATAGCTCACCCAAAAATGAAAATTCTATTATCATTTACTTATCCTTATTTTGTTCCAACCTGTATGAGTTTCTTTCTTCTGTTGAACACAAAAGATTATTTATTGAATTTTGATGTTATGTGTAACAAAATGTGTTCAGGTTTGACTGTAGTAAAATTAATGCAAAAACTCACACATCAAATCAACATTTAAAACTAAAAAAAAATATTTTCTTTTCTTTTCTTTTTCTTTTCTTTGCGAATGTCTAAGTATAAATCCAAACCCACAACTTAATAAAATCAAGTATTTGTGTCGAAAAACCACTAGAGAATTTATAAGCCACTTTATATAGAGCTATATAGGAATCTAGTGGTTACAACATGCCATTACAAAAGTTTTTCTTTTTTGGGGGGGATTTTAAATACCTTGTCTCTATTGGAATACTGTTTTAAAAAAAATAAAATAAATATATTTATTTTAAATAAAAAAAAAAAAAGTATTATGTTCAATGGGGAAAAATAGCTAATGAAAATTGTATAAATATTGCATATCATAAAATACCCTCATAATTTTAAATAATAATCAAGAAATATTATTGAACAATAATATATTAAATTGGTTTTAATATAATATAACTGACTGTTGAACACAAAAGAAGATATTTTGAAGAATATTGGTAACCAGACAGTTGACGCTATCCGTTGACTTCCATAGATTTTTTTTTCCTAGTATGGCAGTAAATGGCTACCATTAACTGTCTGGTTACCAACATTCTTCAAAATGTCTTCTTTTTTAGTTCAACAGAAAAAATGAAACTCATACAGGTTTGGAACAAGTACATACAGTAAATGATGAGAGAATTTTCATTTTTGGGTGAACTATCCCTTTAAGTACCACTTCCTGTTATATTTCCATCTATTAATCCATCAGGCAACTATCACCTGACAGAAGACATCCCCTTTCAACACCTGAAAACTAGAGGGACTCTGTCAAAATAGTCAGAATTTGTAAAAACTGAAATGCTAAAGAGTGGTGTTAGTTTCATGTTTCTCACAGTCTTTCACATAATAAAAAAAAAATTCAACCTAAATCAATATTTCATGTCCATTTATTTATTTATTTAGCTAAGCAGCGGTAATAAGCCAGATAATGTACAGTCAACCAGTCGGTCATTATTGCAAAATCTCCTTCTGGTTGCTCCATGCGGGGTTTATTTCATGATAATGACCGTCTGACTGTAAATTATCCCTTATTGCTTAGATTATTCTGAATTTTAATAAATATAAAGTAGTTAGAGACCTCCCAGACTATATGCAGGGCATTTTAAAACAGGATACACACAGGCAGCATTGGCCCACCTCTCAACGGGCTCTTTTACAGTCTTGAGCAAACAATTATTATGCCAGCCTCTAATTAAAGCTTACAGTCAGTGGTACGTCCAGCCTTGAAGTCCAAAGAACCAAATGTAGACCATCCCACCCCCCTCTATAGCAACACACCCCGGCAAACGGCTGCCGCCGTTACCCAGCCTCAAGCCTGCTGCTTTGCGGGAGCAGCCGGAGACGGGATTGATCAAAAGCGGGCGAGAGGGTGTTCGTGATGGGCAGGAGGGGGTGGGCACGGGGGATAACAGGCCGGGCGGGAGAGCGGTGATGCCCCATGGTTCCCGACCGTGGTCGGTCTCTGATGGTCACAGCCAGGGCTGTCGGTAGGGGTGACCGTAACCGCAGGTGCCAGCTCCATATCCGAGGCCTCCATCAAAGAACGAGACGGCCCTGCTGAGAGAGGCCGGAATAACAAGCATCAATGTGATTACACTGATGAGATAGGAGGGAACAAATTCACAGAGGACGATGAGCTGGGCTTGTACATGACATGTGGCAGGAAGTGAGGTCATGAGTGAGTGCAATACATGTGGATTACAACATCATGCTTCTAAAGCAGAAACCTTGAAGGAACAGTTCACACAAAAGTGAAAGTTCACATCATTTACTCACCCTCATGTCTCTTCCATTTTAGAAAAGTGAAACCACCAATGCCCCAAGATGGAGCTGACATCTTGCACTAATTACGCTGTTTTGGAGCAAGAGTGAGCGTGAAGTGGAGCTACAGTATCAAGGTCCTGCCCACACTTCCTTTTTTTATAGAAATAAAAACCATTTAGTTCAGTCGGATAACGGTCGCTTCAAATGTAAACTATTGTAAACGTCTGCTCTGCTCATCCAGCACGAGCTGCAGAGTTGCACACAGTGCAGCAGGAATCATAGTTCACGTGACGAGAGTAAGGCAAGATGACTGACAAGACCATGACGGAGGATTCGTTGTGCAACAGAGCCTAAGCGTCTGATAAATGTCTTATCTTAATATCCGCGTTCAGCACTGGCACTCCTTATACACATAGCACGTGCGATCGCAAATTCAAAAGAGAAAGTAAAACGCGAACTCCAACTACAAATACAACTACTAAACAGTCATGTCCTGAAAAAAGCAAGTCTGTGCGTCTGTGATGACTTTACTCAGAGAAGCTGTCAATCACAGCTGTCAATCATATCAATCAACACCTGATGGAGTTTGGCTTCCTTGCCGCTGTCACCTTTGGCTTGCTTAGTTGGGGACACTTGACATTTGACTTGACATTTGATCTTTAACAGTATTCTTGACATTTATTCAACAGTGCTTCTGATCTGCCTGCATTGACACTATTCTTTAAGAGCTGCTGTGCAGCCAAAATTTATGTACCAGTTATCAATGTAAAGCTGCTTTGACACAGTCTGCATTGTAAAAAGCATTATATAAATAAAGGTGACTTGACTTGACTTGAACTTACATCAGCATGATAAAAAACTGCCTAAGATGACAGAAACCATCTTTGGAAAAAAAATATTTGTAGTGTAATTTGATTGTTTTGTTTGGCTCATGTCCCATTTGTTTACATGGAAAGGGCGGGGTTTATGACCTATACTGCATCCAGCCACCTGGGGTGATCAGAATGCTTTTGCTTCACTTTTCAGGACTTGTGCGGCACACCCAGATTATAGTAAGAACTATTTTTACACTAAAACAGAATAATACAAATACAAAGTTCTACTGACACTTATGGAAAGTTTGTACAGTTTATGTGCGAGACAAGACGGACTACAGCATCGTCCCCTGTAGGTGAGGCCACAGTGGGAGGATGAGGAAGATGATCCAGGGTGACGACTCCACCGAGACGGACGTGATCCAGGGATGCCGCTCGGGCCCAAAGTACAAGGCCTTTGGATTCCCCTCAGCAGCTATAATGAGTTTAATCGGGCTCTTAAGCCGCCCGGTTGGGCTCTGCAGCAGGTGATCACACGGCCCCAGACGCCCCGCTGCAGATCCAGCCCGACCCCCCAGAGCCCTGCACACAAACCCAGCGGCCCACCACCTGAGAGACGCACAATTTGGACTCTTTTAGCGTATCAGCCGGTTTACGGTGTCTCTACAGGCCTCTCTGCATCTTTCACACTTCTGCGCATGTTTCTTCATCTTTCCATTGTGGTTGTGTCTCTGATCACTGCACTGGTTTTCTCTCCGTCCTCCTTTTCTGAGTGACGACAATGAACAAATTCGTCCGAGACCTCTGCACTACTTTTCACCCTCAGCAAGACCCATTTCTGAATATGAGCTTATATAATTGCTCCTCAAACATGGTTATATAACATACAACAATGTAGATATGCAAAAACTCCCAGAGAGACGAGACGAATGAGAGCCTCAACAAATCACATTTCTTTCCTGCTAAAACGCCTCTGACTCACACACTTAACACAGTCATCATCAAACCGGCCGGCTTCATCTATATTTCACGTTAACTTGTACTTTCAAGTACTTTTGCGCAAAGCTTTGATCACTAAAGACAAAAGTCATCATATCCGTGCAAGCAGTTTAAGGTGCGCTCACCGTGAGGGGCTTCAAACCCTCAGAGGAAAAATTTTAACCTCAAATTTAAAGCCTTGTCTCGATTAAACACCCCGTCCATCTCACGCATGACCTCGTTTCATAACATGCCCAAGTTATGTAGGGCTGGAACACTATGTGAGCTTGAAAAAAAAGTTTAATGCTTTTTTTAGCGGCCCAAGTGGTATTTGGACACATAAGACGCATTAAAAACATCTGAATTTCACTATGTTAGATAACAAAACATCATTTCCAACTGGCATCTGCAAACAAATGATTCTAGAGCTAACTTTAATTTAAGGGAAGTGAGTTCATATACCGTTCAAATGTTTGGAGTCTGTCAGAGATTTTGAAAGAGGTCTCTTCTGCTCACCAAAACTGCATTTAAATGATCAGTAAAACAGTAATATTGTGAAATATTGCAATTCAAATCAGCTGATTTATTCCTGAATTTTCAGCATCATTGCTCCAGTCTTCAGTGTCACATGATCCTTCAGAAATCATTCTAATATGCTGATTGGCTGTTCAAGAAACACTTATTATTAATATTGAAAACAGTTGTGCTGCTTAATGTTTTAATGGAAATTTATGGAATTGTTTATTTTTATCAGGAATCTTTGATGCAGTTCAAAAGAACAGCATTTACTTGAAATAGATTTTTTTGTAACATTTTACATGTCTTTATTATTGTCACATTTGATCAATTTAATGCAAAATTCAAAAATCTTACAAAATTAATTCCGCTTGGTTTGATAATTTGTTATCTAATACTGTGATATTCAGATATTTTTAGGTATGATTTAAGTTTTCAAATATACTTTTGGGGGCCATTGTATACTGAAAAACCATAAATACAATTATACGTCCTTAAATAGAACTAAATACAGAATTTGATTTTTTTTTTAAAAACATGCTTTTTTCATGCCACAGCGACACTATTGTACAGCATACAATATAATGACTTGCGATATGTAAAATTAATTGTAGTAGTTGTTTGTAAGCTGTATATTCAATTAAACTGCAGAACAAGTCAGAGTGAGCAAAACATGTTACAAAAATTATAGCATTATCATGCAAAAATTATTCCTTCTTAAAGCAAACTTCAATACAAACATTCCAAGAGTACTGAATTTGGTTACTATTAGTCACAGAAGCTGCTCTACATCTAAAAACACACAAGTGACAGTATGTAAGCATGACATACTCAAATAAAACCCAACAGAGAAGAGAGCAAAATAATGAGAAAGAGAGAAGTTTATGGTTTTTGTCAGCATTTAAGTGAGTGTACTTGACCTTATGTCTGTTTGGAAGATCTGGTACATGTTATTTTCCCTGTCCAGCAGCACTCAAAACCCTGAGACCTGCTTTTACCCCATCAGTGCCTCTTCAAATACTTTAGATCAGGTTTAGTTTAAGGTCGACATCTTTCGCTGCTCCTCCCAGGGCAAATCAAGCAGCTTTCTCGCATTTCAGTGGGAGAAATACTCGCAAGTTTCAAAGTTGGTTTTTCTGAGCTTCAGATCTTAATGAGACCAGAAAGAGCTCGCCCTACTACCCGTCCTGCCACTCTGTGACAGTGTCAAAGCATTATCAGGAATTCATACAAACATATGGCATTTATGTATTAACACGTGCCAGATTTATTCTTGGCCACTTCCAGGGCAATAATCATTGTGAAGCTGTTCAACAAATCCTGTGTGTTGGCTTTCTGAAATGAGAGAGAGAGAGAGGGAGAGAGAGAGAGAAGCTTCCTTTTAATTCACAGCTTAAGAGTGCCACCCTGTGGACTAAGCTGCTCTGTGGTTCATTTTAAATGAAGCAGATGACATGTTTGTTCTTTTGTTTGTTTGTTTGTTTGTTTTTGCTTATCGTTCAACCATTAATGAACACTTAAAATGATGAAAGACTACCAGATGGATTGAGTGTTATCAGAGTTTCATCAACCATTAGCCTGAATGCAAAATAATCCTCAGATGCGGCAATGTCTAATTTTTTCACACACACACACACACACACACACACACACACACACACACACACACACACACACACACACACACACACACACACACACACACACACACACACACACACACACACACACACACACACACACACACACACACACACACACACACACACACACAAAAAAGAAGTTTAACCATAGTGTTTTTATTGTTGTTAAGTGTATTTATTATTAGAATTATATTATTTTAATAATATTCTATTAGTATTATTATAAGGATGATGTGGGTTATTAGAATTATATTATTTTAATAGTTTTTTTTAATAATAATACATTAGTATAACTATGAGGATGAAGAGGATTATTAAAATTATATTATTTTAATAGATTTTTATGATAACATTCTATTAGTATAATTATGATAATGACAAGGATTATTGCTATTGTTATTATTAAGCTGCTCTGTAAAATTATTACTACTAATAGTAATTTTTCGGTATATCAAACAAATATAAATGTATTTATTTTATAATAAAAAACGCTGAAATAATATAATATATATAAATATATATGTTTGTGCAAAAATCCAACCATCAAATTCAGATAAAACATGATAAATTGATTATATGAATATCAAAACATGATAACATGTGCATGATGATTGAAACAATAGCTAATTTAATAAAAGTCAAGATGATATTGTTCTATTGCATAAATTAGTTAATTTTATGTTAAATAAATCAATGAATTAGTGCTCTTCTCAAATGTTGTATAAAAAGTGTGATTCTGTGAAACATATCCGAGTTGCTCAACAATGTATCTAATGTTCAAGCACCGCACCGCATTTTTTCCGATTCTCACTTTCAATTGTTTTCTCTCCAGATTGGTTTAGTGTTTTTCTCCTCTGCGCTGCCCTCAGGAGGACCGATTTGAGAAGACCAGCGTCTGAAGTCACATGTTGGCTTGAGCAAAAGCTTGTTTGGGTCAAATCTGAAGTGTCTGAGCGAAACACGCTGCACCTAAAGATCACCTGCCTGCCTTTCTCAAGTTAAAAAGTCCAAAATGAAAGCAACAGCAGACCTGTTTAAATTAGCCTTTCCCCCTCGTGGCCTCAAATCAAATAAAACACAACAGTTGGAGTCCAAACAAGTTAAAAGAACGTCCTTGTGGGTTTTATCCACTAAAGCAATAGTAACAAGAACAACCTTCTCAAAGGCTAAAATGTCCCAGTGGTCCAACACTCAATAAAGATTTGGCTACTTAAGAAGGTCGAAACAGCAAGCCATTTAAGGGCTTGACATGGACCCAGCTAGCATGCTGCTTTTACCATCACTCATACCGAGGTAATGCAATTCCTCGCCAATGTTCTGTGCCTCTGATACATTTAGGCTAATGCCTGATGCAAATGACATGGGGACAGATATAAATATAAATATATCTTCATCACCTGTGTTCTCTCGCTCCGAAAGTCCCCGAGATGCCCTGTTATTCACTTTAACACACACACACTGCTGTCTCTCCGCACATTCACAAGGAGAGTCTACGTTCACGTCAGGGGAGTGAAAGCCTATTGATTGTTGAACAAAAGGTTGAGAAGAGATAGCAGACTTGGACGGACATGAGCTCTGACCTCTACTGCTTTCCTACTTAAGATATTTTAAGTCACTATTTTTTGCAATTCTGTCTGGACACGCTACACTACAGTGATAAACATTTGGTGTAGGTTTTACTTACTAGCATCTGAGTGTAAATTGTTACAAATAATTGACAAGTAACATTAAATCAAACATGAAATTTTATAGAAATGTAAGTAAAAAGGCTGAAACGGCATTTTCTTGTAAAACATACTCAACTAATCTTTGTTTTACAACTTTGAAAAATATTTTTTTAAAGTAGCAGAAATCTTTTAAATCACTTTTAAATCAAAAACGACCACATTTACTTTCTAAATACATGTTCAAGGTCTAATTGTCAATGATTCAATGATTTGTTTTTGTGATTTCTCATCAAAATATAATAACTTAATATAATAAGCAAATTTCCCTTTTGGACGACACTGCCAATCTAAACTTTTCACATAATGTTAGTAGTAGTAGTGATGATGATAATAATAATAATAATAATAATAATAAATATCCTATATTGTCATATTAAATTAATGTCAATTAGTGCTGCTTATGTGGAGTTAAGGGTAGGCGTAATAAGCTTTAGCTTCAGCCTACACCTTTTGGTCAATAAGAGTGTAAACATCTTGTTTTTTCTTTTTCTTTCTTTTTTTGAATGATATTGTAATTATTTTATTTTGTATGGTTATGTATGTGTACATGCATATGCACAATTGTATGTATGTACCTGCTTCAGTTTCATGCTTTCTTGTGCAAAATGATGCAAATGGAATTTTGCTTGCTGACCAAAAAAATAAATAAATAAATAAATAAACAATAAAATCAATTTCAGATGCATTAAATCAAGATCCTGCCGCATTTGAGTTTTATGTTGACTTACTGTTTTCGGACTTTGACCCCAAACTAAAAGGGATAGTTTGCCCAAAAATGAAAATTATGCCATTATTTACTCACCTTCAAGCCATCCTACACTCTAAAAAATGCTGGGTTAAAAACAACCCAAGTTGGGTTGAAAATGGACAAACCCAGCAATTGGGTTGTTTTAACCCAGTGGTTGGGTTAAATGTTTGCCCAACGTGCTGGGTAGGTTTATTTAACTCAACTGTTGTATAAAAATTACTGTATTGCTTGCTTAAAATGAACCCAAAATATGCTTGAAATTAACATTTATTAATATGTTTAATAAATGAGCATTTATAATAAGATAATGAATAATAAACAATAAAAATTTATTAAATTGCTTATTAATAAATGTACACCTTTTGATTATTATTGTTGCCTCTAGTAATTGTGTCTGATTTTTAATTTCTCACTTATTTTGGATTCATTTTAAGCCATTCATTTTAATTCATTTTTAATCAGTAGTTGGGTTGAATAAAACTACCCAGCAGGTTGGGCAAACATTTAACCCAACCACTGGGTTAAAACAACCCAATTGCTGGGTTTGTCCATTTTCAACCCAACTTGGGTTGTTTTTAACCAAACATTTTTTAGAGTGTAGGTGTAAATGACTATCTTCTTTCAGATGAACACAATCAGAGATATATCAAAATATATCCTGGCTCTTACAAGCTTTGTAATGGTAATGAAGCGGAGGCCATTTTGAAGCCCAAAAAAATTCATAAAAGTACTTCATACGGCTCCAGGGGGTTTATAAATGCCTTCTGAAGCGAAGCATTGGGTTTTTGTATAAAAAAATATCCATATTTACAACTTTATTAACTATAAAAACTAGCTTCCGGCAGACGGCCGTACGTATCGATTTGCGGTGGAAGAGTGACCTCTGACCCGACGCATGACTTAATGATGAACGCGGAAGCGCAGAGCATAGAGCAAAACAAAACACCGGTCACGAATTGGAAGTCAAAACCGAGAATTTTTAAAGAGAAATGTCAGAGGATTTCGATATAAGAAAAGAGGAGCTTGAGTTTGTTGAACAGCCCTATTGGTTTAAATTGCGAGAAGCATCTAAGCCTACGATACTCATACATCGCGTCATGGGTTACTCATTTGGCGACTTGCGCAGTATGTGTGTACGGTCGTCCGCTGGAAGCTAGTTATTTGAATTTTAAAAGTTTTAAATATGGATATTTTTCTCACAAAATACCATCGCTTCACTGAAAGAAGATAGTCATATACACCTAGGATGGCTTGATGGTGAGTAAATCATGAAATCATTTTTGGGTGAACTATCTTTTTAAGTTTCCTTCATACTACATGACTGCTTTCATACTTTATTGGACTATTAGTTAATTAAAAGTTATTTCATGCCAATAATGAATCATTGCACAGATTCATTTTTAATGCATAGGGCTGAGGGGGTAAAAAAAAAAAAGAAAGAAAGATACACTGTCTGGGACCCGATGACTGTCAGCTCGGAGAATAATCACATATCAGTGTGAGTTCAGAGCGACGGGGCCATTTCACATTCTGACTCTAATTAAAGATGAAACGAGGAGAAGAAATGTTCAACTCGCCCTTCAATCAACATTTGACAGACACCGACCTCACCTCGCATTACTGAACCCCACCTGAGCCGCTTCTGAAGACTGTTGAAATGATTCAGAGCAGACTGAAGCTGCATCCATCGTCAGTTCTACAGCAGGTGGACTTCAGGTCTCCTGAGGGTCAAACTCCACTCCGGCCTCTTGACTCTATGCCTTGCAAGTTTCCCGAAGCTCAAGTAAAGAGCTGAACTCTCACTCAGAAGAAGAAAAACTCAATGAAATACATTCTCTGACAAACCCATTTATGAGACACAGCAAGCATCTTTGTATTTTGATAATGGTTCCGATTCACCGGTCAGTTTATTAGTACTTCTGAATTTAGATTTAAAACTGATTTGAACAAAAACCACATGAGAGTTGAGATTAAATCTTGACTCTTTTATTGGAACGGTTTATCTCAACTCTCTTTGCAAACATTCAGACAGAAAGTTCCAGATTGAGACTTATTTGTCTACTTTATAAATAAATCAAGCGGCGGTGGCACCATACATTTCATCATGTGATGAATATAGATGCACAGAGAACATAATGTATGTTTCAATGTTATTTAAATGTTAATAAATATCTGGGATATTATCCAAACATCCTAATTGCAAGAAGTCTGCAGTATTTTTCCCTGTTTATTCAGAAGCTCACCATCTTTTGAACAGATAATGCTTACAAAGTGGCCCCGACTAAATAGGCACCTACTGTTATCCACACTTGAAATGTTTGAATGACATTGCACTAGACTAGATAACACAACATCATCTATTATTTACCTTCTAAATATATCTTCTAGGTCTAACTGTGAAAAACTCAGTTAAAAATTTTGCCTCTTCAACAAATTTACTTTACAGGTGACTTTGCCTCTTCTTTATTTTCAACTTGTCATATAGAGACATATTTAATGATGCAATCATTTTCATATGGATAAAATAAAGATCAAACACACTTTTCATGCAAAATGTGATACATTTGAAAAAAAGTTGCTAGGAATTGTATATATATATATATCTTCTACTCACAAAGGCTGCATTTATTTGATCAAAAATTACAGTAAAAACAGTAAAATTGTGAAAAAATATTACAATTCAAAATAACTGTTTACTATTTTTATTTATTTAAATATGTAATTTATTCCTGTAATGCAAAGCTGAATTTCAATCCTTCAGAAATCATTCTAATATGCTGATTTGCTGCTCATCATTTTTTATTATCATCAATGTTGAAAACGTTTGTGCTGCTTCCTATTTTTTAAGGGAAACCGAGATACATTTTTTTCCAGGATTCTTTGATGAATAGAAAGTTCAGAAGAACAGCATTTATTTGAAATATATATATATATATATATATTTTACAATGTCAAAAGGGAAAAAAAAATCCTGACTCCAAACCTTTGAATAGTAAAAGTGAAGAGGTTTCGGGTTCACACCTGGATCGGTAGGCTATTTAATGCAATGGTATTCAGACATATTTAAGTGTCCAAATACGTTTTTGGAAACCATAAACCTTCACATTCAATCCTTCATCCATTTCTAAAAGCCTCCAAACGCTTATATAACCAGAGTGGCATCTCTGCGCTCTCATGTTCCACTTATTCAAATGCGTCCCAGCGACTAAATTTCCCTTTGTTTGAATTCTCCTCCAAATCCACGGAACAAAGAAACAATTATTTTGTTCTTGTATTGCCGGCCTCAACTTTTACAGCATTCTATTTGAAGTCACCCCGCAGATGTTTTTATTTTGTTTGTTTCTCGCTCTGACTGACAAGCTTTGTTTGCTGTTTGTCGACTCTGCATTTGAGGCTGTAGCGCCACGATTACAAGCTTACATCAAAGTTCCTCTCTTCCCCGGCATCCCTGCCCTGCCGGATCCCAGCGGAGCTGTCTGCGCTGACAGCCGCTACGCCTTACATGCGACACCGCGTGCGTGTGCGTGTGTGTGTGCGTTAAAGAGCGAGAAGTGGGTGCTTCAGGCTGAGGACTCTACAGGTTTTGCTTCATGGCCTTAAGCACTGAGGTTGTTCTCTTTGTTGCGACTGCCATGCGGAAGGAGATAAAGTTGACGCGAGGCTTCCAGGCCGACACGTTAATCTGGTCATCCCCCAATCCTCTCGTTCCCGCAGCCCCGCTTCAAGTCATGTCGCTAAATCCCCCATATCTCCCTCCCAGGCCCGCGGCTCTTGTGTTCGAACAATGGCCTCTTAGCGGGCCTTGGACTGACGCCCGACTCTGCAACTGTCTCTCTCTCACCCGGACTCTTTTTCCCTTTGTCACAGTGTGTGCGCGCGGCCCTTTTGGTTCCACGGCGGTGCCGCGTTCGGTTAGAGAAGAGCCGACTTGGTGGGCCCCTAATTTGCCTCTCTTGAATGTGTATTTTGGTGGAACAAAGTGGGCCGAGAACAGAAGACACAGAGCTGCAACAGAGAGAGAGCCGACGCGCTGTTAAGATTTCTGAAAAATACATCCAATAGCGCAACAACAAGCTCAGATATCAAATTATTCATGCGACTAAAAACTTGCAAAGCACCTCTTCAACTCCGCCGCGCCCGACTGCGGCTCTGTGTTGTCAGCAGAGTGCTTTTTTCTCTTTCGTAGCAGTAAAAGAGAGGTAAGAGAAGACAAACGGGGCATCAGAGTGGCGTGTCTGTGATGCAGAGGGACAGTCGAGGGAATTTGGAGCCGTCACCTCCTCTGTCAAAAGCTCTACTCAAATCTCATTTGAATGCTAATTATTATGGTCAGTTATAAACTATAGATCAACCCCAATGTCCCCGTGGCTCTTCTATAGGTTCTGTCGTCCCAGTCTGGATCCTGAAATATCGTCCCGGGAGGACGCGAATCACCTTGCTTTCTAACATGTCCCCTGTCTCTGCTTCTTTCATTATACAACACATAACCTATCAGATATTCCTGCTTCTGCTGGCACTCCGGCCTTGTTGCCAGCCATCAGTAAGTGGGGAAAAAAGGCACAAAGCTCGTTTTATCTCGCCTCAGCTGCCGTTCACTGCTCTGTTTTCCTCTCTCATACTCTCTCCGCCACTTGCTCTCTTTCTGTGCTTTTCCCCCATGGAGCGGGGCCGATGTCTTAAGAACTCACAATTCTTCTCGTTTTTATTGAGTTTTTTTTGCCTTCTTTTCCTCTCAAATGAAAACACTGCATGAAGCAGTACAAAAGCAGCTGTGTTGGAGACACACAAAGACGACACTGAGAGCGACACGACAAGACAGAACCACATCGCTCCCATTATACTCAACCGAGCTGTCTACATGTAGAGGTCGCATTGTGTCACGTCGCTCGCTTATGCCAGAATATGATGAATGTTTGTAAACTATTATATTCAGACTTTTTATTTAATATACACTGCAAGTGGAAAATGTGACTTTCACACAAACAAAAAAGGCACAAGTTTCCACCAAATAACATGCTACATTCAGTGTACGCATCAGGGCTTTGAAACGGAAGTCTTGCACATAGAAAATATCTTACTTCGGCGTGGAAAAATAAAGTGGATTGGGCAAGTTTGGAACATTTTCATGTGCGCTGCCACAAACGTCATAAATAATTGTTTTTAGCAGAAAAACTTCTATTTCCATTGTACGCTAAACATTCAGAAACACAATTTCACTGGAAACTAATGGCACATACAGATTTCTTGATCATTGCAACTGATGCACACAATAAAGTTACTCTCTAGGTCTAATCTTCATTCTCACACTAAAACTTGGTGACATAATTCCAGTAGAATTTCCAACGTTTAAATTAACATCCAGTAAAAATCCAGTTTGGAAGGCATCAGGGGTGTAACGATGCCCGATTCGATACATATCACAATACTGAACTCATGATACGATATTATTGCGATTCTCCAAGACATATGGTTTACAAAAAACGTACTTTTAATTAAAATGCTAAATTTGGTTTTACATTGGGGGTGGAAATGAACAGGTTTGGCTTTGGTGCTGGTAACCCAATGTACAGGACAATGGTGACACCAGAATAAAAATATTCATGATTCTAATGCTGAAAATACAGAATTATTCTAGACAAGTATGCTTGCACTGTCACGGACTATATTTAAAATAATGTAGGCCACTTTTTACTGGTAACATAAGACATGTGGCATTATCAGGACCCACAAATATTGCCCCATTGCATTATTATACATTAAGTTCAACATTATATATAATAGTTTAATGTATTACTGACACTAAAACTCTATAAACTAACATTTTTTCTAACAGTAATATTTAATTTTGGGAGAACTATGCACAACACATATTGTCACTATCCACGATACATATTGTTGCATTTTTATATTGCGATATATTGTGAAACGATATATTGTTACACCCCTAGAAGACATTAAAGCACATGCATAAGATCACTGGAAACATAGCATGTAAGCAGATTTTCTGTATGCATACATTAGAATACCCAACTTACTAAAATTGAAACAAATATATATGCAACATGTACACAACAGCACTACTGCTGGGAATAATGCATCCCATAATGCAAAGCACTCAACTTGACCTGTCTCCAGCAGTTTTTTTTTTTTTTTTTTTTTTTTTTTTTTACATAAAGTTGGATTAAAAATTCCAAATAACCCTTTTTATTTCATGAATGTCATATCATGTAGCATACTACTTTTTGAAATGTTACATAATGCAATCTGTTTCACTGCATTATCATTAAAAATACTTTAAAAAGTAGTAGGTAACAATGAATACTGCACAGTATGCACTTAACAATTTGCTAGTATTGCATTAAGAAACATTGGCTAGATCAGGAAAAGCATACATCATTACAGTTGTGCATTATATAGTAACAGTATATGCAGATTTTTTGCATGCATGTAATACCCTGATGGTGCACTAAATTTGCTAAAATGATACAAGAGAGCACACTAAATGGTGTACTGTATGATCCCACAATGCAATGTACTGGATGTGAGACAGATAAACAGAAAAAAAAAAAAAAAATCAGCCCATGTTAAGACATTTTATATGATTAAAACTGCACAAAAAAGCCATTCATCAAAATTATTGTTGGCATTTGCAACAAGACTTCAGATCAAAGAAGTCATTCTGACTGAAATCTGAAAGTTCATTAAGTAGCTGAATGGCATTGGCACAATTGTTAACTGTATAGCATTTGTAATCTGTGACCTTTAGGTTTTCTTTAAGAGCCTGATAAAAAAAAAAAAAAAAAATTTGATTTTGCATCAGTTGTTTACCACCCTGTTTACAAAAGTATTCCAAATGAACTCCTATTGTTCATCTCCTCAAAGGGATTTATGGTTTCCCAGAAGAAACGTGTCAAGATGCCGTTCATTCAGCAGGATAAAAGTGCAACCTTTCCGTGCGCGCTGCACCGGAGGCCGAGGAGAGTGAAATCGAGGGTCTGCAGCCCCGGTCGGAGTCTGGAGAGACTTTGCGGCGGTCTCCCGACAGCGTTATCGCTCTCTGCTGCTGCTACAGGCAGCCGGCGCACAACAAAAAGTCATTCTATAGTTATTGTCCGCCCTAATTGTTCTCAAGACTTGAGATAAGTACACTACGTGACGGAGAATTTCAGAGAGGACCCCCACATCCCTCAGTAGCGCGCGCACACACATACACGCGCGCGCCGACATTAGCAATGTGCGCGGGGGGAGCGCGTGGCGCGGGCACTCAAAAGCACTTGACTTCCTGCCATCTGAATTAGCGGCTTCCTTTCTTATTTGTTTTGATGGACAAATCGCAAGGCTTTCATCCTTGCATACTTAAAGATGACACCACAAACTGGCAGCCTGCGCTATTGTTCTAGTGAGCGTTTATTCAACGCTGCAGCGGCTCGCTCGCATTCATGCGACTCAAAGGAAGGGCCGCTCCCAATTTAGAGGCGTTTATTAAAATTCAGACTAGCCATTACACGGCAGAGCGCGGGGAGAAACTGCAACGAAAAAAAAGAACAAGCTGGTTAATCAAAAGTTAATTGTACAATTTTCATGTAGATGAGCACGGCATATACATGACTCCCTGCTCTGCGATTATTGAAATAAATAAACGAGGCTTCTAGAAATGTGGTGGGACTTTGCGGCTGGTAAACAATCAGGCCGAGTTTAATTTGTGGTAAACAAAGTGATTATCCACCGGGGGTAAGGAAGGAGAGGCTAAGGTTAAATGAAATTTGCAAATGTACAGATACAAGGCGTTTTGTGTTGGAGTCGAGCAATTATGGAAGCGGTTTAATGAAGCAAGGTCTGGCATCAGGGGAGCCGTTCCGACTTCAGACGACCTACAACCAGTCACACTTCTGAGGAGCACATTAGAGCAAGAACTTCACAGAGATGGGAAAAAATGACTCAAATCTGCACACATGCATGAGTTCTAGTGATGTGCAAAACGTTACTAGTCAGTGGGTTGCCTGGAATACTAGATATCTGCATGTTTACGGTCATTGTCCACCTGACACATATCAAGTGCATAAACTTTTTTATGTCCTTCCCTTGCTAACTTATTCACATGCATATACGTCATTGCTTAAGTTGCACGAATGTCCCTACTGGAGGAACGCCGTGATCACTTGTGTCTAAATTAAAGGGTTAGTTCACTCAAAAATGAAAATGATCCCAAGGATTTACTCCCCCTCAAGCCATCCTAGGTGTATATGACTTTCTTCCTTCAGACAAACACAATCAGAGATATATTAAATAATATCCTGGCTCTTCAAAGCTTTATAATGGGAGTGAATGGTACCTTAGATTTTGAAGCCCAAAAAAAGTGCATCCATCCATCATAAAAGTAATCCATACAGCTCCAGGGGTTAATGAAGGCCTTCTGAAGTGAAGCGATGCATTTCTGTAAGAAAAATATCCATATGTACAATTTTATAAACTGTAATCACTAGCTTTTGGTCCACGCATTCACGAGAGGGTCAAGTTCTGGCAGAAGAGTGACCTCTGACCTGACATATGACGTAGCTCCTCTTCTCTTACATGAAAATCCTCTGACATTTTTCTTTAAAACTTCTCATTTTAGACTTCTAATCCAAGACCGGTGTTTTGTTTTGTTCTGTTCTCTGTGCTTCTGCGTGCATCAATTCTCACCTGAGCTTACACTACACCTTCATACGTCATACGGAAGTTAGTGTGTGTATGTCTAAAAGTGGAGTTAAACACAGCCATAAAGTGTGTAGTTTTTACACCATCAATGTAAAACAAAACAAAAAATCCACACAAGTTAACCAGATTCTAAAATCATAAGATACTGGGATGGCTCATAGAAGAAGAAAAAAACGCAATATAGGCTTTAGTGTTGTCAAAAGTACCAACCGCGATACCAACTCGGTACTGAAATTTTAAAAATGGCATGCTTTGAGCGCTGCTGAGCCGAGTAGATTCGTAAACTCTCATCGGATATTTCTGTGATTGGCTACAATGATCAACGCACGGAATCGCACATGGAAGTGTTTGAGTTTGAAAGCTGGAGCGGGAGCATTTGAAAGCAGGCATCTATCAGCAGACCGGTCCGCTTTCAAACGCTCCCGTGTGTATCTGTGCAAGCGCTCGGTGAAGTACGGTGGCCCAGTAGTGCAAAACACAACGAAATTAAAAAAGCAAACATAAGTTCACAACACAACGAAATCAAGCCACAACACAACGGAAATGCTCCCAACCACTAGGGGGCTCTCAGAGCTCGGTATTGTTAGTATTCCTTGCCAATGTTTTATAGAGTCAGTAGTTATATGAATACCACGATTAGTTTCAACAGTTATATAACCACTGTATATCGACATGAAATATTAATTAAAAATCACTTGAGTGCACAATAGCTTCATATTTATATCTGTGAATGATTTGACGCGCTACCACAGCGAATGATGAAGGGAACGTCTGACAATTTCACCATGTTGTTAAAATGTATGATTTGTATTTATTAAAATTACTTTTAATATTTAAAAATGTTCAGTCTTACTAACAGGAAGTAACAAGCTTTGGAATTTGAACATGTCTGTTTTAAAATGTTAAACAAAGTCATTGTAATGAATACAAATTATATGTTTTAACCACTTGGTGGAATTGTCAGACGTTCCCTTCATCATTCGCTGTGGTAGCGCGTCAAATCATTCACAGGTATAAATATGAAGCTATTGTGCACTATCAATTTTGAATTAATATTTCAACGTTTACATACTTAAAACTAATCATGGTATTTATATCTTTGTAAGACTGTTGACTTTATACAACATTGGCAAGGAATACTAATATTAACGAGCTCTGAGAGCCCCCTAGTGGTCGGGAGCATTTCCGTTGTGTTGTGGCTTTATTCCGTTGTGTTGTGGCTTGTTTCCGTTGTGTTGTGGCTTGTTTCCGTTGTGTTGTGAACTTATGTTTGCTTTTTTAATTTCGATGTGTTGTGCACTACTGGGCCAACGTAGTGAAGAGTGTCAAAGATGTCTATTTACATGTTTTTGAAGCGTTGATCACTGTAGCCAATCACAGACATATCTGTTGAGCGCAAGAACACAATGGCCAATCAGAGGTGTGTAAGAATCCGCACAACAGCTCTCAAAGCATCACATTTTTAAAATTTCAGTTCACTTTTGACAACACTAATAGGCGTTATGCTGAACATCACATGAACAAGCAGGAAAACAGGTTTCATTGCATCCAGTTGTTGGAGAAAGTGTTACTGGCAGTACAAACTGACGGCGATATCTGTGGACTATTAAGGTAATCAGCTAACCTAGATAGTTATTTTTATTGTTGGCATCTTATTCTATTTAAATATCCATATGTTAGTGAGAAGAAGAAAAATAAAAAATGTAGATAGTCTGCATATGCGTTTGATATCGGTTATGCTCGTCTTTGCTCTCTCCTTTGAAGGTATCTTGAGTAAAACGACTCTATATTTAATGAAGCAAATACTGTGCAAAAGTCCTGAACCGGAAGCGATGTAAGCTGTTTTACAGAATACAGAAGTTTGTTGCACACTGGATCTTGCAAGAAGAGAACACGGCATATTATGCTTTTTTTCCATACTGTCAAGCTCTAAAAAGGATAAAAAAAAAATACCATAAAACTTGCATTGATTCATGCACTACCTTTCCAAGTCTTCAGAGGCAAACGACAGGCTTCAGAGAGGATGTACTGTATACTGTAAAATATATTGCAAAAATCATACAAACTACTTAAACTCTATTTTTATGGTACTTGTATTTGTAGAGTCATTTTTTTGGAGCTCAACAGCCCCATTTCTCATCCACATATGGGAAAATAACAGCAAAGTACCTCCATTTGTGTTCCAAGGAAGAAAGAAAAACAGGTTTGGATTTAACAGAAGAGTAAAGCATTATGACAGAACTTTCATTTTTGTGATGGCCTGAACAAATTGGAAAAAATCATATTGCAATTATGACAAAAGAAGGGTAACGACAGCATGCACGATAAGCTGGAATTGTACTGTAAGATACATCTATAATTTGTACTGCATAAATAATACAGAATGATTAATCAAATTTTTTCACTGACGTTTCTTACAATAAAGTTATACATGCAATTTGTATTTTCGCTTGCTATGCATGGTATTGATTTAAATTTGTTTGTTGACTGTTTTGTTTTTTAAATGGGAATGAAGGTTTTTGCACGAGCCAGCTAGTTCCAATATCTTAACATTTTTGAGAGCTTGTCATAAAACAACACTGTATGTACTTAGACACAATATATATGCATAATCACACACACATGAACAATGAATCCTTCCTTATAATTCATTCCAGGCGTTTAAACTCCAGACTACCTGGCTCTGTTAGCAAATTAAATCCGCTCTCATCTTAAGAGACGGCTTCATTTGTTTTTAACTGCATTTGAACACACCGACTCTGAACCGCGGTCCCTTACGTGAGGCGTGTTGGCAGAGCTCGGCCCCTAATGCCCAGCTCTATTAGGGCACAGTCTCTCTACTGGGCTTTGGCAGAAACGAATCCACATTTTCATTCTAACCTCCTGTAGTTTCTTATTCTTTTGTATGAAATTAGAATTTATTAAAGCACTTTGGACAAAGGCATGCTGAGAAAAGTAAGAGCCAAAGTTGGTATCTTTAGCCGGATTGGAAGTGGAGAGCACACGCCTCTGGAGGGACTGAAAGTGCTTAGGAGTGATTCTCATTGGTAAGGTCATAGTTTTAACAGTCAGTCTGAGGTTTTCACTGCATAACAATCTCTAAACTCTACGCTTATGATGTTACCTTACACAAGCAGTGGACAGCAAGAGAGACAAGAGCAGATGAACAAACAAAATTGACATGTAGGCCTATAGGGGTGAGCGGGGCTAGTTGTAACATACATGGTTTAAAAGTTTCCATACATGCTAGTAGCAAAAGTGTGTGTCTGTGTGTGTTACAATGTGCACCGCCATTACAACTAGGAAATTCTGACGTTATCGATGACTTTTATACATTTTATTAAGAAACAGGTAATAAAGAGTCAGAGTAAGTGTTCATAAATGATTCATTATTATGTTTTGATGCTGTATAGCTGTGTATTTGCACTGCGTTTCAATGTGCGCCGCCATTCTTGTAACACTGCGTAACAATGTGTGCCGCCATTACAACTAGGGAATTCTGACGTTAACGATGACTTTTATGAATTTTATAGAGAAACAGGTAATAAAGAGTAAGAATAAGTGTTCAGAAATTATTATTATTATGTTTTGATGCTGTATATCTGTGTTTTGCAGTGTATTCACAGTGTTTCAATGTCCGCCACCATTGTTGTAACTCTGCGTTAAAATGTGTGCCGCCATTACAACTAACATTCTGACATTATTATGAATTTTATAGAGAAACAGGTAATAAAGAGTCAGAGTAAGTGTTCATAAGTTATTAATTATGTTTTGATGCTGTATAGCTGTGTATTCACACAGCGTTTCAATGTGCGCCGCCATTCTTGTAACTCTGCGTAACAATGTGCGCCACCATTACAACTAGGATATTCTGACGTTAGCGATGACTTTTATGAATTTTATTAAGAAACAGGTAATAAAGAGTCAGAATAAGTGTACAGAAATTATTATTATTATGTTTTGATGCGGTATAGCTGTGTTTTGCAGTGTATTCACACTGTGTTTCAATGTCCGCCGCCATTGTTGTAAGTTAACTCTGCGTTACAAAGTGTGCCACCATTACAACTATATTCTGACATTAGCGATGACTTTTATGAATTTTATAGAGAAACAGGTAATAAAGAGTCAGAATAAGTGTTCATAAGTTATTAATTATTATGTTTTGGTGCTGTATAGCTGTGTTTTGCAGTGATGTTTTGAACTATGCCTTATAGCTGTATTTTATGGTGTATTCATTGTCAAACTCAAAAATTAGTTTATTTTTAATTAGGCTATTAAAATAATTGCCATAATTTTACATGAAAAAGTTAATAACGGTATTTTGTTGACAAAATATTTTAGTTTGCCTTGTGTATTGTTTCCATTTTGTTGAATTTGATCAGATAACATTTTAAGATGTCATTAAAGGGTTAGTTCACCCAAAAATGAAAATTCTGTCATTTATTACTTACCCTTATGTCGTTCCACACCCGTAAGACCTTCGTTCATCTTCAGAACACAAATTAAGACATTTTTGTTGAAATCCGATGTCTCCGTGAGGCCTGCATAGGGAGCAATGACATTTCCTCTCTCAAGATCCATAAAGGTACTAAAAACATATTTAAATCGGTTCATGTGAGTTCAGTGGTTCAATGTTAATATTATAAAGCGACGAGAATATTATGGAGCGCCAAAAAAACTAAACAAAATAACGACATATTTAGTGATTGCCGATTTCAAAACAATGCTTCATGAAGATTCGGAGCATAAACGAATCAGTGTATCGAATCTGCTGTTCAGAGCGCCAAAGTCACGTGATTTCAGCCGTCGGCAGTTTGACACGCAATCTGAATCATGATTCGATACACTGATTAATTTATGCTTCGAATCTTCCTGAAGCAGTGTTTTGAAATCGGCCATCACTAAGTCGTTATTTTAATTTTTTTGGGGGGCGCACCAAAAATATTCTCGTCGCTTTATAATATTAATATTGACCACTGAACTCACATGAACCGATTTAAATATGTTTTTAGTACCTTTATGGATCTTGAGAGAGGAAATGTCATTGCTCCCTATGAAGGACTCACAGAGTCATATCGGATTTCAACTAAAATATCTTAATTTGTGTTCCGAAGAACCCTTAACACATTAAGGGTGTGGAACAGCATGAGGGGGAGTAATAATTGACAGAATTTTGGGTGAACCAACCCTTAAGCAGTCACGTTACATGTTGTCACGTCACTTCCTTTCTAAATAAACAAAAAAGTATACACTGTATTAATGAAACAAGACCACATAATTGTACTAGATGTGTGAAATTTAAAAATTTACACTAAATGAGTAAGTCAAAAAGTGTTAGGTTGTGTCCTGCTCTCCCCTACACTTCTACCGGACAACCGGAACAAAACAAACAGGAAGCAACTTACCAGAAATGTTTCAGGATGTCAACACATACATTCAGTGTCATGGCACTTTATTGCATCTATTTTGCATTCGATTTGTGTAAATTAAAACTCTGCTAAACTAATCCAGTGTTAACATAATTTACCAGAGAGGAGCCATTTCTTCAAGGAAGGATTAGGCCTCAACCTCGAGCAGATAAACCCAACACTGACATCTACTGACTGAAGTACACAGATGCAGTCTTCATGAAGGGCTCTTTGTCAAATATCTTGGGCACAGCTATATTTACACCTTCTTTCATTCTGTATATATCTCTATGTAATAATATATATTTATAAACAAGATAACAAACATCTCCACTAGATGGCAGCAGCTGCTGGTTTGTTGATGAGGAGTTTGCTCAGATGTTTGATGGACTTCCTGCTGTCCAAAAAGCTTCCTGCTTTTTTTATTGAAAGAATAAAAATTGACTGAATGAATTGAGTGATTCAATTAAGTTAATGAATCCATAAAAGTTGATTGTTTTTTAACTTACAATACCATTCCTACTCAGAAATCAGCATTGAGGTCATTAGATATTTGCTAGAAATGTCACTACATCATCGCATCATTTCTTGCAGTAAAATGTTGTTGTATTTCAAGGGTTTCAGTCATAAACAGTTCAGATTCTTTGCTATGAAATTGAAATTTGAGAAATTCTTTTATCTGTGCTGATTAAACCTTAGTTATACTTTAATCACGTAATTTGTTAGCCATTTTAAAGACCTTTTTTATAGATATGTTAAAACTTAATTTATAAATGTATTTAATAAATTTAAAATAATTATAATAATAACTTAAAATAATTATACATTTATTCATTTACCCAATATTATTATTTTATATGCATTTATTTTATATTATTGATTAAACCTGATTAAACCTAAAATTGCGTAGCAGTTTTTATTAGTTTTATTTTTATTAGCCAATTAAAAAAACATATTTCTTAAATAATTTACATAAATTATTTCTTATTAATGTTTAAGATGATTAAACCTTTATTTAGCCATGTTTCATTTTTTAAATGATTATTTTATTATATTTTTATTTTATTATTAATAGCCAATTTAAAGCAAATCAATACTTAATTTCGCCATTTTAATTATAAATTTAGTTTTTTTAATAAATATTTAGTTTTTTATTATTTTAGTAATAATGTAGTAATATTTAAATTTGTATTTTATATGCATTTATTTTTTTATCATTTTTGTATTATTATTAGCCATTTAAAAGCAGATGTATTTTTTTTAATTAATAAACATTATTTATTAATTTTTAAGATGATTAAACATTTGTTTAGTCATGTTTCATATTTTAAATAATTATTTTATTATTTGGTTTTAATATATATATAGCCATTTTTGTTATTTTATATGCATTTATTTTATATTATTAAACATTTTGAAGCTGATTAAACCTAAAATTGTGTAGCAGTTTTTATTAGTTTTAATTGTTTTTTTTTATTATTAGTCATTTATAAGCAGATTAAACTTTATTTATTCATTTGCATTATAAATGTATTTCTCAAATATTTTTATTTTTTTTAAACCTTTATTTAGCCATGTTTCATACTTTAAATAATTATTATATTTTTGTTTTAGTTTTATTATTAGGCAATTTAAAGCAAATTAATGCTTAATTTTTATTATTTTATATGCATTTTCTTTTTTACTTTCTTATGATTAGCCATTTGTGAAGCTGATTATTAAACCTTAATTTAGAAAATAAACCCAACAAAAATAAGACACAGGACAATGATGTGATTTCATAATGCATTTGTTTGTTTATTTGTAAATCCTTGGCCTTCTGCAAGGCAAACAATCAGTGGTGTGTGTGCTTTAAAAACCTGTGCAGTTTTTCTCAGCATCATTCTCAGGGAAACAGAGGCAGGACGTTTAAGGTCAGAGGTCATGTGTCTCATACAGTTGTTGTTTCTGTGCAAGATCACATGTAATATAAATGTTTGCTGATGTCACAGCATGTGTTTGTGCCTTTCTTCCTAACAATACTTTAGCCGTATCCCGTAAAAGCAAAATAATCTCACTCGCTCTCTTTATATGTGATGGGTATATTTGCTGCTTTGAAACCAAAAGTCAAACATGTTCACATTTGCGATGGCTGATGAGCACAATGTTAAAGACGGGAATAAAACAACTTTTTGACACAATGATATCGTTCATAAAATGTAAGACAATAACTCTGTATCTAATAAATAAAATGGCATGAAACATTCACATACATGCTTTATCTCGCTGTCTGCAACAGTGCATAAATACAAACCACCTACAGCTTTACAAATTCTACACGAATCGCTTAATAAAAAATAAAATTAATTAGTTGAACAAACAAAGAGACAAAACACTATTTTACAACAACTGGAATGATCCGTCATGAGAAAGACGATTTAAGACCAAAATAAAACAACCCATTTAAATATGTTATAAAGGAGACAAAACAATGTACAGTTTTTAAAACTTTAGTAGCCTTAGTATATTACAGATAGATACGGTCTTTTAGTAACATCGAGGAGAAGTGCATAGCAAAATAGAGCGTAATTATCTTCCAGTCGCGGTGTAAAATCCTGATCGACTGACGTGTAAAAAAGCATCAAACTCAAGCATTTAAGGCAGATCAGATCATTTGAAATTGGCATAGTCTGAGAAAATGTCGACAAAGTCCTGTACCACTCTGTAGCAGAAGTCATACTGTTCCTGTGGGCAGAAAGAGGGAACAATGAGCAAACCGCTTTATGACCATTCAGTCTTTACTTAGAGGTCAGTCAGGTCATTCAGAAATAATGTTTTTTGTCACTGTATTGTAAATCTTTTTAAAAATATTTTAATATGAATTGATTACTAATTAATAATTAACATTTTTATTGAATTAATTTATATTATTTAAATTAAGTCATAATAAAATTCATTCATATTAAATTCATTCGGAATAATTATTTTAATCATGGTTGTGATATTAATCATATTAATTCAATAAATATTACCAATTAAATACTAATATAATACTTGTATTAAATCATGATAAAATTAATTAATTATTGAATTCATATTTTTTTTTCCAATATTGCTAATTAATGTATATTATTATTATTTCATTAATTAGGTCAGTATAATTAATAAATATTTAATTCATTTGGAATTTACATTAAAACGATTATTTTAATCATGGCTGTGATATTAATGTTATTAAGTTAATGAATATTACCAATGTATTAATATTAATCATTTATATTATTTAGCAATTGATTATTAAAGTCTTTTAAAATTGACATTACAATTATTTTTTGGTATTGCTAATTAATTTATATTATTATTGTTTTATTATTTATATTATTTGATATCAATTCAATATGATTCAATAAAATGAATTAATATTAAATAAAATTGGAATTGACATTAAAAGGATTATATTATATTATTAATCAATATTACCAATTATTTTATACTAATAATTTATATTATTTAGCTATTTATATTACTTGTGTTTTAAATTAATATAAAATTGACATTAAAATATTTTTTTAAATATTTATATTATTATTATTTAATTAGTTTATATTTATTGATATGAAATTCAATATGATTCAATAAAATTAATTAATATTAAATTAATTTGGAATTGACATTAAAATGATTATTCTAATCATGACTGTGATTTTAATAATATTAATTTAATTAATATTACTAATTAACTTACTTATTATTAAATAATAATTCAATTAATTAATTATTACATTCATATAAGATTGACATTAAAATATTTTTATATGATTATTACTTGAATTAAACATAATAAAATGAATTAATGAATTCTTTCAGAATACTTTCTTCACTTTTTTTTTTTCTTGGGATGACAAGGGTGCAACTGCAAAAAGTTACCACATTTTTATATTAGTATTCTGGCAGAAACTATGATTACTGCGATTTTTTTTTAATGATCTTGATTAATTGTGCATGTAAATGTGTAATGGATATGAAGTGTGTGAAGGTTTGAACTGACCACTGTCTGCACCATGTGTGGCCGCTGCATTCGTAAACTCTTCACAGTCTGAAACACATCCAGCAAACCCTCGGCTTTCACTCGCTCCAGAATATTACTGAGAGCGATAAACGTACCGGTCCGACCCGCTCCGGCACTGCAGAACACACACATGAGAAAACAATGAGACACGACAGAGTCAGGTTAGGAAAGAGCTGGTTGAGCATAAGAACCTGTCAATTTCAAAAATGGTTTAAATGCAAACAAAAGGTTTAAAGGCTTAATCAATGCTTCTGGTCTACTGACGTACGAGCGCTCACAGGAGCAACGTTGTGACGTGACGCAAGTGCATTGCAATGTTTGTGAGAGTAGTAACGTGGAAGCACAGTTGACCGCCACGGCTTTCCTAAAAGGAGAAGCAGACAGGTTTGGTTCCGTGTCACTTCTCACGCAAACTTCACAACACACTCAAAAGTCACCGGGCAACTGGTGAGTAACAGTTTCAGTGCTGATATTTACTCTCATTTGGCGCTTTGAGCCCTGGCTAACATGCTGAGGATGTCCTGCAGATGGCGCCACAAGCTTGTGCAGCGCTGTCAGGAGGAGCAATCCACGCATTAAATAAATGTATTAGAAAATGTAACATTTTGCAGTTTACTTAGTTATTGTGTGAGGCATTTTCATGATTTCAATCATACAGTAACCACCCAGACCTCAACCCAAACATGTGTTTCTCAGATTTACACAATTCACTTGGGTCATAATTTTAAGGCTGAAAAATACAGAAAAAATCGCATCCCTGTGACATTATCTGACATTAGAGAACTGTGAACATGAGAACATGTTAAAGGTGCCATAGAATAAAAAAAATGAATTTACCTTGGCATAGTTAAATAACAAGAGTTCAGTACATGGAAATGCCATACAGTGAGTCTCAAACTCCATTGTTTCCTTCTTCTTATATAAATCTCATTTGTTTAAAAGACCTCCGGAAAACAGGCGAATCTCAACATAACACCGACTGTTACGTAACTGTCATGATCATTAATATGTACACCCCCAATATTTGCATAATATAATAATAACTGACATGATCCATGATATCATGATATTTTTAGTGATATTTATGAATTGTCTTTCTAAAAGTTTTGTTAGCATGTTGCTAATGTACTGTTAAATGTGGTTAAAGTTACCATCGTTTCTTACTGTATTCACGGAGACAAGAGCCGTCACTATTTTCATTTTTAAACACTTGCAGTCTGTATAATTCATAAACACAACCTCATTCTTTATAAATCTCTCCAACAGTGTGTAATGTTAGCTTTAGCCACGGAGCACTGTCAAACTCATTCAGAATCAATGTAAACATCCAAATAAATACCATACTCACAGGAATCGACGCATGCATGCAGCATGAATGATGAACATCTTGTAAAGATCCATTTGAGGGTTATATTAGCTGTGTGAACTTTGTTTATGCGGTTTAAGGCAAGCGCGAGCTCCGTGGGGGTGGAGCACGGGAATTAAAGGGGCCGCAACCTGAATCGGTGCATAGTTAATGATGCCTCAAAATAGGCAGTTAAAAAAATTAATAAAAAAAATTCTATGGGGTATTTTGAGCTGAAACTTCATAGACACATTCAGGGGACACTTATATTACATCTTGTGAAAGAACGTTCGATGGCACCTTTAAACTATTGAAATCTCATGGGCTACTTCAAGAAAATATTTTACATCGAAGGGGTTCGGCTGACAAAACCGTTGGGAAACCCTGGTCTAGTTAAATCTAGTTAAAGGTGTGTGTTTTACCTGCAGTGCACGACGATGGGGTGGTTGCCCGACTGCTGCTGTTGTTTCTGCACCGATGCAATGATGTCGATCATCCCTTTGCCTTCGGCTGGGATTCCGATCTCTGGCCAGCCGTGGAAATGAAAGTGCCGAACCAAACGTGTCTGCTTCTCCTGTTAGGAAAACACACACACAAACATGCCTTACAATTCATCCAAGTGGCCTCCACATATTAACTCAATGCAAATGGAACAGTATGCATTGCAATGCAAGACCATAAAGCAGCTCACCGAGCCGTATGTGAGCACCAGATCTCTGAGACTGAAGGTGTCACACAGCGTGTCTCCTTTAATCTCCACCGTGAATTCCCCGTAAGTCACTGAATCCTCAGTAGGCCAGTACTGAAAACACTTGTCCTGTAACACACACACATGCCAAATGACAAAGCTGACAGGATTTATTCTTGGAATGGAGTGTCTGCACAACTGGATTTGTAAGGTGTGTGTTTGTACCTGATCTCTCTCCTGCAGTTCTGTAAGCATCACGATTGAGTGACACTTCCATTCCCAAACCATCCTCCAGAAATCATCCACCGTGTGCGACAGAGGACCCTGTGTGGCAATGAAATAGTCCTTCTGCCGGTACCCCTGGAAAACAGAAATACATGAGATGAATATTACAGACCAGGATCAAAAATATATATGAATACAAACTGGCTTTGGAGTGTAAATAAAACCGTAACTAGCCAGTTTATTGGGAAATGCAACGTAATACATGGTTTGAATCGTTAAATAAGAATTTATAATTTTGAAGATTAAGAAATGTTTCTTGAGCAGCAAATCAGGATATTAGAATGATTTCTGAAGGATCATGTGACACTGAAGACTGGAGTAATGATGCTGAAAATTCAGCTTTGATCACAGGAATAAATTACATTTTTATAATATATTCAAATATAAAGTAGTTATTTTAATTTGTAATAATATTTCACAATTTTACTTACAGTAATGTTAATTATTTAATCCAAATGTCTACTAAAAACATGCCTGTTTTCCAACATCTCAGTGGGAGTTTATCTAGGGTGTTTTATCATTTGATTTTTTGGTTTGCTAAATAATACTACTGTTTTAAGGACAAAAATATTAATATTTAAGAAAAATAATTTGAAATATACTGAAGAGGATTAGGCCAAGCAATAATAGAAAAATAAAACCATCTCGAGATTAAAGTTGTTAAATTTCGAGAAAAAAAATCATTAAATTACGAGAAAAAAGTCAAAATAAAATGTTGAGAATAAACTCGTTAAATTACGAGAAAAAAACTGTTAAAGTTCGAGAAAAAAGTCGAGATAAAATGATGAGAATAAATTCATTAAATTATGAGAATAAAGTCATTAAATTACAAGAAAAAAGTTGTTAAATTATGAGAACAAATTCGTAATTTAACAACTTTTTTCTCATAATTTAACGAATTTGTTCTCTACTTTTTTTCTCGTAATTGAATGACTTTATTCTCAACATTTTATCTCGACTTTTTTCTCAAAATTTAACGAATTTGTTCTCGTAATTTAACAACTTTTTTTCTCGTAATTTAATGACTTTATTCTCAACATTTAACAACTTTAATCTTGAGATGGTTTTATGTTTTTTATTATTGCTTGGCCCTAATCCTCTTCCGTAATAATATTAATTGGTAAATTGGCAAAAAGTTATTTTTGAATACTAAGTCAAGCTCTAAGAAAACTTTCAGAATTTTTAAAATGAAAAATATTAAATTGACCCTATTTGCTTCTTTAAAAAGTATCCCTGGTATTGTGTTGAAAGAAAACAATGTTCATTTTCATAATGTTTCATCATGAAACGCCTCTGAAACTTGAAAAGTCACTACATACTTACATCAATGAAAGATGCGTTGATATAATCGGTGAACTCCTGACCTCTTTTCATCGAGAGAATGACTCGATTAAAATCATCTGAGCAAATGAATGAGAAAAGACATCAAATGAAATGTACTGTAAATGACTGCATGTCATGATTACAACTAGAGGCACAACAGAACAGGAAAAGGAAGAGAGATTTCGGTTAAACTTCCTTGTAAACAAAGCTAGACAGCACAACAACATACTAGAGTCGAGACAGACGGAAAGGTCCTTTCAAATTACAAAACTGACTCTTAAAGGGATAGATCACCCAAAAATTAAAATTATCCCATGATTTACTCACCCTCAAGCCATCCTAGCTGTATATGACTATCTTCTTTCAGATTAACATTTTGAAGTAAAAAAATCATAATGCTCCAGTGGGTTAATAAAGGCCCTCTGAAGTGAAGCGATGGGTTTTCATAAGAAAAATATATATTTAAAACTTTATTAACTATAATAACTAGCTTCGGGTAGATGGCCGTACACAACAATTGGTAGCGGAAGAGTAACTTCATGACGCAATGACGAATGCGGAAGCTCAGAGGATAGAGCAGAGCAAAACACTGGTCACGAATTAGAGAGAAATGTCAGAGGATTTCAATATAAGAGAAGAGGAGCTTCAAAATCTGGGCAGCCATTCACAACCAATATAAACCTTGGAGGACTAAGGATAGTCATATACACCTAGGATGGCTTGAGGGTGAGTAAATCATGGGATCATTTTCATTTTTTGGTGAACTATCCCTTTAAATATGTTCCTTAAAAAGACCTTAAAACTTGGTTCAACCATTATTTAATAATATTTTTAGATTAGCTGTCATAATTCATTCAGGGTTTTTGATCTTCACAAGTGCAGAAGATTTTAAACTCACATGGAATGATCTGAAGGACTCTGTTTTTCTTCATGTTGGCAGGCAGGTTGCCCGTCCTCATGTTTTCCTTCATAATACGCATGTTTGTCAGTTTCTGAAAAAACAGAATTAAAAATGCATTAAAAATCCATAAAATCCAGATCAATAAACAATTTCACACCACAAGGCATGTGAGGGTACCAAATTTTCACAATACTTTCTGAAGCTTTTATTATGGTATACTGCATTATTATGGCATTGAATTCAGATACAAAACTTAAGTATTGTCGTCCTAACAGGTTTGATGTCTTTTTGTTCTTATATGAAAAATAACTCTGAAATTTAACACAATAAAACAGTACACACACACACACACACACACACACACAAAAACAAAAAACTAAACAAATTTTTCAAACAGATTAAAGTGCAAAAGATAAAGAACCAGAATTTCTGCTGTTCAATAAGCGCCATCTACTGTCAGAGAGCAAACGTGAATTTTCATTCAGCACGTTCTTCTCAGCCACGCTGGAGTTGTTTACATCAGACATGTCCACACACCACTAGTGTCAGTAAACATCCGCACCT
Source organism: Chanodichthys erythropterus (assembly GCF_024489055.1). Classification (NCBI taxonomy): domain Eukaryota; kingdom Metazoa; phylum Chordata; class Actinopteri; order Cypriniformes; family Xenocyprididae; genus Chanodichthys; species Chanodichthys erythropterus. Next base: position 5,090,254 of record NC_090239.1, read on the forward strand.
TAAACTCCTCCTCCAGGCCCACGCGGTCAAGCGGAGCATTGGTGTTGTGGAGTTTCTGAAGGTGACCCTCCAGAGAAGACACGTCCAGCTCTGTGTCCCCGTACAGGAAGTACTCCAGCAGAGCCTGATAGATGAATGAGTACTGCAACTACAACACACACACATACACACTTTGAGAATATATTCATATATTCAGTACACCATTAAACATGTACGACTGCTTCCATCACCTGTTTTTTCTATAATGACAATAAAAAATGAAGTAGGTAGATGAAGAATTATGCGACATGTGCTACTCACATCTGTCTGAATGAGCTGTGATCTCTGCTCACGTATCCGTGACACGAAACCGAAGACGTCCACCTTCTGTTCTGGGTACATCATGTCAATCATGGCATCAATGACGATGAACGTTCCTGTCCTGCCCACGCCAGCACTGACAATATACATAATGTTCAAAATCAACAAGAATACATTTACTTTGCTGGTCTTATTGTGAATGATTCATTAGCGCACAAAATTCAACATATTGAAGTCTTTATGTATGATTAATTATAAAAGTATTTTTAATGCATTAATTATGCCTTGTAATGCATTGTACGATCTCATGAATAATTGTAACCACAGTTGACAAATGACAAACAACCAATTTCAAATCTGCAAACATTATAAAACCTTTGACCTTTGGTTACAATTATTTATGACAAGATATAATGCATTATTATTATTTAATGCAAAATATTTTACCAAAACCTAATAATTTTACAACTTTTCTTTTAAAAACACCTATCATACAGGGACCACTTTTTCATATAATATAAAAACAAAATATTGATGATCTTGATGGATAAAAATTTATTTTTCCATTTGAATGTTTATATATTTTATATTAAGAAATATAAAAAATGCATTTTATTTATATATATATATATATATATATATATATATATATATATATATATATATATATATATACACACCATATTATATAAAATATAAATATATGTAAAAAATGTATGGGGTTCAATTTAAATTTTTTATTTTTATTTTTTTTGGTGAAACCTGTATGACACAAATTTAATGTATAATTATTATTTTTTTAGTTTAGTTTTTTTTTTTTTTTTGACACCATGAAACAGCTTTCATGAAGTCTTCACTTCAAATGAATTCACAATAATTGCAAGTGAGAAATAAAATATCTGTCAACACAATATTTCCCCTCGCCTTATTCTAATCTGAACACTAGAGGGCATGAGTGATCAACCAACCGAGTGAACAAACCCTCAAAAGGGCTTTTGACAGGAACTGAAGTGCTGTGTATTGCTGACGTTGGTTTAGTTGTTTAGGACACAGGATGAGGGCAGAATGTCAAGACTATGACACACACATCGATGACGAGTGGACAGAAAGGACATTGTGTCATGAAACCCAGACAATGACCTACAAGAATTGACTTTATGTACATGACCAATCAGCTGCGAGAAAGGACCTTCCTTCACCTAATTCAAATCACATGCTAATCGTTCTGAATAATGTATATCATTGTCTGATCAAATTAATTATGCATGCACGACTGACGCAAAAGGGTCTGCGAGGTCTCAAAAATGATTACTGTGGATGGGAGTTATGTAAAATTTGTCCTTTTTCCAAAAGTTGAAATTCAAATGTGCACTTTCATTCTGCAAGTTATTGTTACTTTGTAAAAGTAAAAAGTTTGGCAATCTAGATCAGGAAGTTTGGGCTCAAATGTTGAATCTTGAAAAATAAAGCTTTTTTTATATATATTTATATATAACATGTTAACTGAGGACTGAGGTAAATGTGAGTGTTTTGGCTCATGCAAATGTTGCTGCCACAATGCTAAGGTGAAAAAAAAGTCGATCAGTTATGTGCTTAAGTGACATCACTAAACCTAAAATTTGCATAAACCCTGCCCCCAAAAACACGCAACAAAGGTGGCGATTATATTGCATCTTAAAAGAGGCATTATAGGTCCCCTTTAAATATAATTAATATTTTTAATATTTCTAAAATTATTTTCCTACATTATTTAAAAAGAATTAACTATAAATGGTTATAAATCATTATATAATTTTTCATTTATTTTCTATAATCATTATCTGCAGCTAACTTGCCATTGCTTTAAATGCAAATATAGTACTATAATATCACTTTTTAATTAGATATATAATGATTAACATCAACTCATTAACAAGTGAACATTATATATTGATTAACATACCAGTACTGTGCATTTAAACATGAACATTTCTGAAAAGTACATATCTGATAGTTTCAAGTCATTTTGATTGTGCATTAAACCCAAACCACTGACTTTTTTCCTACTATGGAAGTCGATGGCTTCCGTTAACTGTTTGATTACCAAATATCTCCTTTTGTGTTCAACAGAAGAAAGAAACTAATACAGGTTTGGAACAACTTAAGGGCGAGTAAAAATGACAGAATTTTCGAGAATTTTTGAGTGAACCTTCCCTTTAACTTGCACAGTAATGTATTCAGTATTACTCAAAAGTTCGAAATACAGGCAAAAAACAGTGACTTGAAAGATTTGCACTAATCATTTAAAAGCAGAAAACATGACACAAGGTCAAAACATATTGTGAATCTTTACATGAAGATCTTGCAGACCAAAACTGGTCACACTTCACACCAAAAGTAAATTAGACTTCACACAAGAAGTGTGTCTCTACAGCTTAAGTTCCCACTGACATTCTGAGTACAAGAGTCATGCTCAAAGACAACCCACCTGCAGTGCACCACGATGGGCCCGGCGTACGAGGGGTTCACCTGCTTCACCTTCTTCAGGAACTTGAGCATGCCAATGGGCGAGAAGGGAACGCCAAAGTCAGGCCAGCTGGTGAAGTGAAGCTGTGTGACCAGACGAGGCGTTTTGGTGCCGTCGCTGGCCTGCTGTGGTGGAGACAACGAATGATGAGAGTGTGGTGACACAGGAAGGAACGCATTGTCAAAAACACATATATATACACATGCACGTGAACAAACCGAACTGTTGATAAGCCACAAGCACATTTGTTTTAAGACTAAACTGAGGGAAATTCTCTGTGGTTAAATTTTCACAGAATAAAGTGCAAGAACAATTCTTTTAGACATATGTGTGACATAACATCTACAGCGTGCATGAAGATGACTGGACTTCAGTGTATTCAGACTTACATATTGCACACAGAATTTGCGTATTGTGTAGTCCACCAGTACTGTAAAGTCTTCCACAGCAACACGCACGTTACCGTACGTCCAGCATCCCTGATCGGGCCAATACTGATAACACTTATCCTATAGAGAAAAACACAGCAGAGTTACCATAAGATCATCATATATGTACCCTTAATTGTAGTTTATTTTTTTATTTTTTTTTATATTTTTCTGTAATTTTATACACACACACACACACATTTTATATATATATATAAATAAAATAAAACAAAACTAATACAATTCTGCTAACCTGCATTGTTTTGAATGCAAAAAAATTGAAATAAAAAAATATTGCTAATACAGTTACCAGTATTTCAGTTTATTTCTTACTTTTTTCATTTTAGTAGCATTGATTTTTTTTTTTCATTTAAGTAGTATTGAAATAAATATTTTTTTTTTCATTTTAGTAGTATTGAAATAAATATTACTACTAAATATAAATATTTAGTAGTATTGAAATTTATTTTAATATATAAAAATACATTAAATAATTATTTATATATTTCTTACTTGTATTAAATAATTACATTTAATGTTAAATAAATAGATTTATATAGCTGCTAATATAGTCTATTATTTTAGTTTATTTTTTTATTTATTTTTATTTAATATTTCCTTGTACTAAATAAGTAAATAAATTATAAATAAAATCAAAGTTAATAAAATAGTACACACACACACACATATATATTATATATATATATATAATATATAGCATCTTTAATTACTTGAAATAAAAATGAATTACATGAATTTGAATGAATGAATATTACATACATATACAAACACATTTCTTGCAGATGACCTGCATTGCTATGCTTTTTAAATACATACATAATTACTTTTGATTGGCATTGACTTTCATTGATAAACATGAAAATATTTTAAATAAACTATTTGACTGATGTAGTAATGAAACAATGTCTGTTAAAAAGAATAAAAGTTTAAAAAGTCACTCAAAATACAAACAAAAGGCAAGAATACAGTGAAGTGAAAGTTTCCTTCTAATCAATATAAAACCGAGAACACGACGCAAGGTCAAAAGATGCAGTTCTGTAGATAAACATAAACGCATTACATGCCAATCCTGTAGAGTAAATCTGTCCAGCACTGGCACTGAACAGCTGTAAGTGCATTAGAGCAGTAAAGGTGACTTTTAAGACACCGTGATGCTAATCTGAGGTCTTAAAACAGCCTGTCTGTCAATCAGCATTATCCAGCCCGAGAGCGGAGGATAAATCTCTCTTAATGAGAGTTTGCGGAGTAATTAGGTTAAAGCCAGAGAGAGCTTTATCAGCCATTATTAAAACCATTGATTCCAAGTCCTACTCCAAGCTGATTTTAATCTCCTCTCCGTTCTGTGTCTCATTGATTCGTCTTTCTAGAGATGCTCACGGCCGTGATGGAGAGGAGAGAAAAAGGAGTCGTGTGGCGGCTTCGTGACATCTTCGTGATCGAAATGGAGACACTCGATGATGATCAACAAATTAGGTTTATTAAAAGGAACTGATGTGAAATCAAATAGATTTATTCAAAGGTGATTCTGATGCCTTTTTTAAGCATACGGCAGAAGTATGAGAGGCTTGTGCACATCGACTCAAAGGGAAAAAGCATCAAGCAAATGCATATTTGTAATATAATGCTAATATAATGCTACATTAAGCAATAAGAAGCCTTGCAATTCAGCTATTTAATGCCATGCAACTTTCTGACATGAGATTTATTTACTGATCATCTCATTTACACCAGTATTTAACAGGACTGGTGACAAACAAGGAAACATACCAGCAATCCAAAAGAAGGATACACACCTCTTTTCTCTCTTTCAGATTCGTCAGCATTACTATAGTGGCTGATTTCTGTTCCCATATCATTCTCCAGAAGTCTGCAACCGTGTCCTGTTTCGGACCTGAAACATAGAGGTCATCTTATAGTGTCTCATTTTTAGCTACTGAAACCGCTCATACGTGTGACTGCTCACCGAATCTTATTTTTAAATTCAGATGCACTCACCTTGTGCTGCAATGAACTTGTTCTTATCTTTATAACCCTGTGGGAAATGAAACCAAGATTTAAAAAAACAACTTTAACATTTTTGAATTATGAATTCATGCTGTTTTAGGGCAAACCAGGGTGAAAAACATATTGGTCAAACTTTACTTGAATCCTTTATGTACAATGCATTATATTCATAATGTACATCATAATGAATTATATCTTTGCATAAATAATTATAACCAAAAAATGCACTATAATATTTGCAGATTCTGAAATCGGTTGTTTGACATGTTTTAATCATTTATACTTTCTAAAGGCATAAAAAACGAATAGATAAGTATGTATTACAACTGTTGTCATAATTATTCATAAGATCATACAATGCATTATAATGTGCATTACAAGGCATAATTAATGCATTAAAAATTCAGTCAAACCAAAACGTATTCAGACACCTTGAACATTTCATTCATTATTACAGTTTATTCACTATAGTTTAAAAAATGGTAATAAAATATGACAAGATCTCAGAGTTAAACTGTGTCAGAAAAATTAATCTTAATTATGTCAGATAACACTTAAGCAAAACATGGTCAGGTCAAAGTGTGTGAATAATTTTTGGTCCCAAATTTTTAGTTTTACTGGTAGTCCACTGTATGAAGAATTTTTGGGTATAATATAGTATAATATTTGCTATCCTCACTTACATAAATGAACTATAGTGTACTGCACCCACTAGTAAAAAAAAATATACATTAAAAAAAATAATTATATCTAGTGTCTGAATAATTTTTGGTTTGACTGTACTTTTATAATGCACAATATATTAAGGCTTTATGTAAAGTGTTACCAAAATATTTTGCTCTGATAACATTCTTTTTTATTTTCAAAAATATGTTTTACTTTCTCTTGCTCAAGAATTGTATTTTGAACAAGAAATGCACATTTAAACATTATTATTCTTGTCATTTCATTATTATTTAAAATAAAATAGTAAATCCTGTATAACTCTGACAAGAGAGTACTGCAGGCGTGACGTCAATTCGGCACTGGTTCCCTCGAGATTTTCCGATGTGGTTTTATAATGGGGGTTTTCAATTTATGAGTAAAGTAAGGTTCGTGGTAAACATAACTTGACGATACTTGGACGTCGTGACTGCGGCACTCTCTTTCTTTGTCAACTTGATCGCAGTGCACTGATGCATGTTAGGGCATGGCAAATCACTTACGTCAATATATGATGCATTGATATAATCTGAACTTGGGATCCCATCGATCGATGTTAAAATCACTCTGGAATGATCATCTGGATAACAGGAAAGACAAAAGATGTGTTTTATTTCTAAACATAGACACACATTTGATTGCTCCTTCTCAGGCCCTCAGTGAATTTGTAATTTAACTTCTAAACAGACAAAAAATTTGAAAAAAAAAAAAAGTAAAAGAGTGAAATGACATGGACATGGGCACAAGGAACTGAAAGTTGCATTTAGAGAAGTTGAAGTTAGATTTGTGAGGGTGGCAGCAACCATTGAGAAGAAACTTCAGTGTGATATCACAAGAAAATGAGACAGGCTGATGTCTGAAAACACACAGGCAACAACTCGTATGAATCAACAACTTCAAATATGATCTTTATTCCTGTCAACCTCTCCTGCATCCAACACATTGATACTGAGAACTGATTGTTTGCTTACCGTCCAATCTACCAGGACAACGATCAACGATATTCACTTCACCTGGGGTCATAATGTTTTGGCTCATCAGTGTGTATATATATATATTCCCCCAGTAACAGGAACCGTTTCACCATTTGTATCACTCCGACTGTAATGGCGGTCGAGCAAATCCATCATATTTATATTTTATAAATACTACTGCTGTTGTTTCATAAAATGTAGTTTTAAGATTTTTTTTAGGCGAAAATATTATTTTAATATAATATTATTTTGATCTCAAATATGTGACTCATATATAAAAGGGGAAAATTAAGTTTCATAACTTTATAGTTAGGCTTTATTTAACTGAAATCTTGTACTAGAGTGCTACTTTTGAGCATTTGACTCAATTGTATGCTTGTGTTTATGTCTTTTATAATGGCTGTTGTTAATTTAAATATTGTTGATCAATAAATATTATTTTGTATAAATAAGATGGCAAATTTACAAAGGGTTCATCAATAGTATCAGTGAAAGTTACATTATTATGCCATTAGATGATGGCAAAGACTAGTGAGTCAGAACAAGGGAGTGTGTGGAAAATAGCAGTGTGGGAAATCCCCTTAACTTTTAAAAGGACAAAGACAAAGATTGCTCTCCTCAGCGGACATTCAAACTGATTTTTTATAATGAATATATTACTATGGACATCGACCTGAAGAATTAATGCTATCAGATGCAGGTAATACACTTGTTTAGTCGATCTCTCTCTCATAATACCATAATACTCTATCTACATAAAACCATAAGCTTGCACTGTGTGTGTTTACAACGTAAACATTGTAGGAGAATGACAGGGAAGAGATGAATTTGTTGAATAAATTAGTTATTTTTGTTATGTTTTTGTCCCAAAAAAATATTCTTGTCACTTCATAACATTAAGGTTTAACCACTGTAGTCGCATGGACTATTATAATGATGTCTTTAGTAACTTTCTGGACCTTGAAAGTGGTAATTATATTTCTCTCTATGGAGGAGTCAGAGAGCTCTCGAACTTCATCAAAAAAATCTTCATTTGTTTTCTGAAGATGTGAATGAAGCTCTGACGGGTTTGAAACGAAATGAGGGTGAGAAATTAATGACAGAAATTTCATTTTTGGGTGAACCCTTTAAATCCAGTGTAAAGCTGCTTTGAAACGATCTGTATTGTATAAAGCGCTGAAGATGAAGCGATGAAGAGGAGAAAAGACAAAGAGAAAAAAGAGAGAATTCTTACATGGTAAGATGTTTGGATATCTGTTCTTCTCCTTGTTTTCTTCTTTATTGGCCTCTTCACATGTTCCTTGGGTCGAACCCCCTGGTAATGACTGTCAACAATACAAACTAAACAAGTTAACAACATTAAACCAGTGACCATACCACCCTAAGCACATCTGATCTTGGATGCAGGGTCAAACAGAGCTTTGTTTGAGCTTAAATGGCAGACTGTCTGGGAATTGCTGTGAGCTTTCTACAATACAACTGTGACACTCCAAGTACTTTGCACATGTTGCAAACTGTGTTTTATCTGTATACTGCACTCTACACTAATGCATTGTTGTGGATCATGCACCTGAGATACTCACTCATCGTTAAACCTGAAAAATGGCTTGATTTCATTTAATTGAATTGTTACCCAACACATTCATTCTTACAGAATTGTGTATTTGAGCAAAACCGATCATGCTGTTCAAATTCCCACCAAACTTGTCATTTTGTTATCGCTGAAACCGAATAACGCTTTGTTCCTGTATGTATAGGCCATTGTTTAACCAGCAGAGCCACTTCCATTCCGACTTAAATAGTTTAAGTGGCCATTAAGATTGTTGAGCATAAACATCGTTTCCATGGGACAGAAAATTCTCATGGTTCATTCAATGTGTGTTCCTGAATCATGGGCCTGTGAGAGGAGCAAATCTTGAATCATGCGTCTAAAAGCAGTAGGGAGGGACATTCTCGAATGAGTCAATGCCTGATGACTCCTGAACATCTTAATTCCAGTAATTCTCAGTGGGAAATGAGAGCAGTTGAGCCATCAGCAAATGTGGAAGGATATTTGCTGATCCGCATGAATGCGGCGGAGTGTTTTTGCCAGTTAATAACAGCACGATAATGCACCATCAGCTGCTTTACGAGCCACAAGCAAAATAACAATCTCTCCAGCGAGTGTTACCACTAAACACACAGAAAAACACGACGACTGCTGAACTTTCAGCAACATGAGTGATGTAATCAGTGTAAACAACAATAATGAGCAGCAGCATTTGCAGACGGGAACTAGTTTTGGATTTATTTGTGCAGTTTTCAGATCACCATGATTGGTGTTGAAATAAATGATACCAAATTACCAATGAAATTAAAAACTAATATGCTACGAATCATGCTACTATAATAAATGACATATATATACTATTACTACTACTATTAGTAACTAAAGTCATGAGCGTTTTCCTTGTCAATATTGTTGTATTTTTGGCATCTCTAACCATAATCAATCTTTTTTTAAAGCGCAATCTTTATGTGCACAAAAAAGAAAAACTCACATTATACTCTTCCCGGAAGAGTTTCCCATCATCGGCCGAGCGTATCCGATACTCTTCTTCCAAGTTGTCTACAGGGATGGGGAAATATGTTTTGGATGTGGAAGGGGATCTTGGCAGTAAGACCACCGTCTGTTGCTCTGTAGAGGAATACGGTAAATGTATGTTACAGACAATCACTTGAAAAGTAATGAATCTTTAGGAGATGCAACATTTCATGCAAATTCAAAACATAATTACTTCACGGTTTCTACATATGTGCAAATTTACAATCACCTCACCAACTGAGACAAACACACACATGCAATTTGATCGACAAGTGATGTTCCACTGCTGGCATCACTATTAGTGCAAAAATAAAAATCATGATATATTGTATCTGAAACTGAATTTTAGTTTTTTAAATGCTAAAAACGTTCAGACTTTGAATGCTATTTGAGGGCAGCACATTTGCTGACCTATTTTAGGTGGTTAAGGTATATACCTTACGTTATGATGGCAATTTTTTGAAATATTGTGCTTGTGAGGACTTTTCTTGGTCAAAGACTTAAGACTTTGATCCAAATGAGGAAGCTTATAAATCATACTAAGTGATATTTTATGAAAATGTAAAAATGCAAAATGTTTTCTGTGAGGGTTGTGTTTAGGGTTAGGGGATAGAATATATAGTTTGTACAGTATAAAAATCCTTATGTCTATGGAAAGTCCCCAAAAACATGAACAGTAGATTTGGTTTGTATCATCAATCAGGGTGATTGGGTTTGATATTAAAGTAGACTGCCAATAAAAAAAATCCAGAATTTAGAAAAAAAATAAACACCTAAATATATAACAGGAGACTGTTAAATACATGTTTTATTATAGAGTTTTGTCACCCACGAAAAACATGCTTGGGGCCATTCACACAGAATGCACTTTTCCATTAAACTGCACTATTTTTCCATTGTTTTTCAATGTAAACACACGCTAGACGGACATCTTCAGCCGTTGCGCTCCCGTCTTTCAGAGCATCTTGCACATGACGCGGCATTCTAAAAACGTGGCGCTCTAGTTACAAAAAAATTAACTTTTTAAAAACAGACCGCTCCAATGACCAATGTTCGATTTCAACAGCAAAAACGTGTTCTGTGTGAACCGGCCCTTAACACCATCATTTCTTTTTTCAAGAAATCTATCAGCATGCCTTTGAAGAAGAAAGAAACATATTTAAAGCAGCATATGCCCATATACCCTTGTAGCACCAAAAGAAACCCACAACCACTGGGTTAGATGTTAGAGGGTGAGATGTTAGTTTAGACGTCCATGCCTGTTCATCAGACACAACATATACCTGACCTTCTGACGGCCAGCCAAGATCATCCTCATCATCACCACCATCATCATCATCATCCTTATCATCACCATCACCATCATCATCATCATCCATATCTATATATTCCTCTATATACGACACACACACAAACACACACATAATCACCGGTGTTACTCAGGTGTATATTAGACTTAAAAATAAATAAATAATGGTGAAACCATTTGTTCTTAAATACACTACAAAACATTGGAAGTAGTAGATTTAATTAGGTTAGCTGATAAATAAAACTATAAAAAATTAAATTAAGTCGTGCTAGACCATGCAGATGTCACTGTCACAACGCTATGGTGTTGCAGTGGGGTTGCTATGGAGTTGCTTTGTGGTTTCCTACTGACTCAGATCAAAACAGTTCAGCAGTCTCTATATGATTTTCTGGTTTGGGTTTCAAGTAACATTCAAGTTACTAAGTAATAGTAAGTGTTTTTCTGCATAAAAGTTTTTTCAGACTTAAATGCTACCGTTCAAAGATTTGGGGTCAGTATTTTTTTTTTTTTTTTAAGAAATTAATACTTTTATTCAGCAAAAATCGATGCTGAAAATTCAGCTTTCAAACACAGGAAAAAATTACATTATAACACATATTCAAAGAGATAACAGTTATTTTCAATTGAGAAAATATTTTACAATATTACTGTTTTTTACTGCCTTTTTTAATCAAACTATTACAGTAATGTACATCAAAGAGACAAACAAATGGTGGAACAGAGAGCTTGGTAAGCCACTTCCTTTACACAGGTGTGACGTTCACCTCTAAAGACTGAAACGTTCTGTCAGATTAAATTGTTTTTATGCCAGCTAGATTGAACAGCGTCAACGTCCTTTAACGCACGACCTTTTCCTGCATGTATAGAGCAAGTCGCCTCTCGTCTTGGCTCACGGAATATTCCTTGAGAGAGATTTCCGTCAAGATAACAGAGGAAGTCTACTACATAAATCCGCAAGACCTTTGACGAGACACACAATCTGTGGCAAAAGTCTCACAAAAATTAAAATCTTTGTACTTTGGCAAATCTGAGCACAGTTTGAGATCCCTTCCGAACATCTAGAGGAGATTGTGAGGGTCCGTCTCTCAAAGTCTCAGTTTGCTCTCCATTCAATCTCATCGATTGCTGTCTAAGAAACACAATCCGAGTCTTACAGAGACCTCTTTTGTGATTTGTCTTTACTATGGCTAACCATGAGCCACAGCTTTTCTGTTAAACAAGCATACTCTAATAAAAGCAAACAGGAACATATGCTTAAAAAAGAACCTTCTTCCTCTTTCACATTGTTTTAGTCATATTTGAATATTTTTGAGGAATTATATTGATAATGGGACTGTAAGCAGCGTAATGCTTCCCCTTACATCTCTGTATCCATGAAACAAAACAATAAATAATTCAATACACAGAGTTTAACCAATTCTAACAACGTTAAGAGATTCATAATTTAATATTTGCTCACTAATATTAAACTAGAAAAGCAAAATTTGCTGTTGGCTGACAAAGTCTAGCATGAAAGTTGAGCTTTTTACTAAAACAAATGTTTTATCTATAACCAACTTTTAAATCTGTTCTTAAAATATTTAAGATTCAGTAAAAAAAAAATAAGCCATGAAAACAAAAGTTACTTTTGTAAACCTAACATAAAAATTCAGAGAAATATATATATATATATATATATATATATATATATATATATATATATATATATTTTTTTTTTTTTTTTTATCAATGGCTGGGCTTTCATTGTAAACATCGCTGATGCAGATGACAACATTCCTCTAAAATCAGCATTAAAAAGCAAAATATCATCCACAATCCATAGCCAAAGTGATCTTTTTAGGCAATGACAGAGTAATTATGGATAGAGTAGCATGTGCAGCACATAAAACCGCTCACGTCCTGCTCTCTTCACGTGGCACATATCATATGGAGGCAACAGGAAGCCGAACATAGCACATTTGATAAAGTGAAACTTGCCAAGACGTCTCGCTTTACACAACAGAGCGTTCACAATCAGCCAGTTACTTTTATCCGATCTTAAACATGTAACCAATTCAGAGCAGATAAAGAAACCGTTTACCTTGCTCTTCCAGGATGCCATTTGGTACTTTCTTGTCGACGGCTGTGATGACAGCTTTCCTCTGGTTTTTCAACCTGAAAGACAAAAAAGAAAAGGAGGGTTAAACATATCAGGAAAAGATAATTATATCACAATCCTAAGTCTTCAAGTTTGTCTCACCAACGAAAACTCGAGCTCTTTTTCATCAGAGGTGCTTTTTCACCACGGACACACGCTACACAACACACTCTCTACCGCTAGAACCATGCGAAAATCTGTGGGTTTACTTCTATGTATGAATAAATATGTATGTGTGTGTGTGTGTGTGTGTGACAACATGTCTTAGTTCCTGTCCCTGCCCTTAATCAGAAAGGGGCGGAGCTTGAGAGCATGACAGACTAACAGTGTTTGACTCACAGTGTTGGTGTGTGTGTATATTTGTGCCATACCTGAGGCAAAACCAGGTCAGCAACCCCAGAAAAAGCACCAGGACGGACAGCCCCAGCAGTATGGGCAGGATGTGTGTGTTGTACGAGTCCTCTAAAGGAAGAAGGAGAGGCAGTTAAACCCACAGTGAACAAAAGAACAGGAAACTGGCCCACGAACAGAGCCGCTGGAGCCGGAATGGACACACTTAGCTGCTCCGGCGCTGAGCGTTTAAGTGAGGTATGGCAGCCAGTCAAGCTAAGGCATTATTAGTGATTTAATAGAGAGCCTGGTGCTGTTTTGACTGCGGGGATAAGCATCGCTCATTCATTTAACAGCAGGTTTGACATGAATCACACGCTAAACCCTGAGATCAGCACTTTACTGTAGCCCAAATCACAGTCTGCGTAATCCACCACAGATTTAACACAAATCCATGCGGCCACACTAATGCTTATGTAATGCGTAAACACTGACAGAGACCAGGGAGGATTCACATTTCATCTCGCTGGTAAAAGTTATACAACTACAAAAGCTGGTTACAGTATTGGTTGGTTCATTTGTGAGTAACACCTACATTTAGTCATCATTTTATAGAGGTTCCCATAATTTTTTTTTTTTTTATCCCAATTTTCCATGTCTGAAAATGTCTCAAATTTAAAATAGTTTCAATAAATTAAATTACATTTGCTTTTAAAAACAGCCAAATTCTGACATGCTATGTTTACAATATTGGGCAATATATATATATATATATATATATATATATATATATATATATATATATATATATATATATATATATATATATATTTATTTATTTAATTAAAAATACAGTAAAAACAGTAATATTCTGAAATATTATTACAATTTAAAATAACTGTTTTCTATTTGAATATATTTTAAAATGTAATTTATTCCTGTGATCAAAGCTGAATTTTCAGCATCATTACTCCAGTCTTCAGTGTCACATGATCCTTCAGAAATCATTCTAAAATGTCAATTTGCTGCTCAAGAAACATTTATTGTTTACAATTGTACAAAATATTTGTGTACAATATTTTTTTCAGGATTATTTGATGAATAGAAAGTTCAAAAGAACAGTGTTTATCTGAAATCTAATCTTTTGTAACATTATAAATGTCTTTACTGCCACTTTTGATTGCTTGAATGCATCCTTGCTGAATACAAGTATTAATTTCTTGCATTTCTTTTCAAAAAAATAAAAAAAATTCTTACTGACCCCAAACTTTTGAGCGGTAGTGTAAAATGTTACAGAAGCTTTGTATTTCAGATAAATGCTGTTCTTTTGAACTTTCTGCTCATCACTGTTTTCAACATTGAAAATAATCATAAATGTTTCTTGTGGAACTAATCATCAGATTGATTTCTGAAGGATCATGTGACACTGAAGACTGGAGTAATGATGCTGAAAATTCAGCTTTGCATCACAGGAATAAATTACTTTGTAAAATATATTCAAATAGAAAACAGTTATTTTAAATTGTAATAATTTTTCACAAAATTACTGTTTTTACTGTATTTTTAATTAAATAAATTAAGCCTTGGTGAGCAGACAAAACTTCTTGTAAAAACATTGTACCGATCCCAAACTTTTGAGCGGTAGTATTATATATATATATAGGGACATGTCCTAAGGCAGTTTCTCCTCAAAGAAACTGGACGAGAAAATAATCGATATTACAAAAATAAAACAATGCAAATATCACAAAATGTGACATTAAAAAGTGTAAAAGTCACTCGTTTTTATAACGTAACACTGTCCAGCAGCGACACCCGCAGGTGAAGTTACAGGAGGAGGACTTGCCTCTGTCCCCATTGAGTTAAAACAGAGCCCCTAAAGCGTGCATTGGGTTTAGTGGGGGTAAATGAGAATGAATGGGGAAAGTCACATGAGAGTCCATCGCACTTTGATTGAATATGATCAATTATGATTGGATATGATTGGTTCACGCAATAAATCCCGCCTTTTGTTTTCGTGCGCACTCTCATCAGCCTGAAAGAAGACAATGATGGTGTTAATGGGAAGACGAATTAAAAAGTAAGTACAACTCAGCCATTTAACCACTTTATGTCACATCAAAATCAAACTTGAAATGGCCTGAAAACATGATGACTGTGGGGGTTTTTAGTGAGCAATCAGCTTAGGGGAAATTAAAGGTACATCTTCGTGTCTGTATCTGTGATCAGTGTGTACAAGCTTGATGACTGCTGAAAATAAGTTGACTATTAAAAAGAAAAACTGAACATTAGTTCAAAAATAATATATATTGTTTAAATTGTTACTGCCTTTAGTTATTATTTTGGAATAAACGTAAAAATGCGTAAAAACATTAACTTGATAAAATGTATACTTGGTTTTATGAATAGAACATTACATAGTCTCTCTTTTTATAGGACATACATTTACATTTGATATACAGTATATAAAAAATGTGAATACTTATATATATATATATATATATATATATATATATATATATATATATATATATATATATATATATATATACACATACATACATACACACATATATATATATATATACACACATATACATATATATATACACACATACACATATACATATATATATATATATATATATATATATATATATATATATATATATATATTGAGCTACAGGGACAACAAATTTGTCAAATATATATGTATACATATATATATATATATATATATATATATATATATATATATATATACACATATACATATACATATATATATATATATATATATACATATACATATACATATATACACATATATATATATATATATATATATATATATATATATATACACATATACATATATATATATATATATATATACATATACATATACATATATACATATATATATATATATATATATATATAAAAGTGAGAGACAGGGACAACAAATTTTACATGAATTTGCAGTAAAAATAAATGTTTAATTTGCAAAAAGAGAAGAAAACAAGAGCCCTCCTTCAGATTTTTTAAATGTTTTATGTATAAAATAAGGCGATATCATCTAGCGCCACCTTGAGTGAAACAGCTGTATCACATGATACTGTTTTCGCACATGCCAAAATGAATGGATGGATAAATAATACCATATATAGCCTATATAAGACATTCTAAACTAAAGATGTTATTTCTTTAGTTATGAATTTATCTTCAGTGAAAGTAAAATTGCTAAATAAATTATCTTGTGTATATGATGAATGTGTTACTCTGCATTTAGAACGGGAAGGATTTGGAGAATAAAACAGTAATGCTCATTTTGTTGTTATTATTATTATTATTATTATCAACTACAAATAATGAGCACTTACCATTGTCACTGGGTGTTGTTGAATTGGATATGTCTGTTTGTTGAGTTGTTGTTAGTAAAAAAACAAGGACCATTGTGTCTGGAAGAGAAGAAGACAGCATATCAGTAAATTATTTAGAAATATTCTGATAATTTCCTTACTGAAATGTACAGTCTATTCAAAAACAACAGAGCAGAAAGACATACAGCACTGTATTACTGGACACTATCATGACAGAAAAAAAAA
>NC_090239.1:5112156-5137156 GCF_024489055.1 Chanodichthys erythropterus
AAATCAACAAAATTGGCCTAAATCTGAAAAACTTTACATGTAAATAAAGATCTGGTCCTTGACTATAAACACAAAGTGGAACGAATCTTCTATCTCATACACACACACACATACAGACACATAAACACAAACACACACATGCACATACACATAGACACGCACACGTGTGTGGCTGCAACAGAGGGCATTTTTGTGGAAATTGGCAAATAAAATCAACAAAACTGGCCTAAATATGAAAAGATTTTACATGAAATTAAAGGTCTGGTTCTTGACTATAAACACAAAGTGGAAAGAACTTTCTATCTCATACAGACACACACACATATACACACATAAACACAAACACACAGTCAATATTGAGCCTCTATTGACCTCTATTGGAAAGTTTTGGCCATTGCACCATAATTCTTTAACTATAACCCATGAACTTTTTCCACAAACCTCT
Source organism: Chanodichthys erythropterus (assembly GCF_024489055.1). NCBI lineage: Eukaryota > Metazoa > Chordata > Actinopteri > Cypriniformes > Xenocyprididae > Chanodichthys > Chanodichthys erythropterus. The sequence continues at coordinate 5,112,602 of NC_090239.1, forward strand.
ATATGGTAGTATTCTATCCCTACCACATGGAGCAATGTCCAAATACAATTTAGATTTAATTAAGTTCATCATTAAAGGTTTTTTTTTTTATTAAAAATCAATTTTTCATGAGCCTATTTATGACATGGTTAAGTAATTGTTCAGTAAATAGGTAAAAAAATACAAAATATCCACAAAAACACAGCATAAATGCATAGATGAGAAGTAAATAAAAAAAAATGATATATAGTTTATAATATAAAAAATTTATATATCCTTATGCAATCGCTCTGTAAACGTTTGGGGTCTATCTGACCCCGAGGGACAAAATCGTTGGTACAACAAAGGGACCATTAAGGGTAAAGTTGTTAAATTTTGAGAAAAAAATCTTTAAATTTCGAGAAAAAAGTCGAAATAAAATGTTGAGAATAAACTCGTTAAATTTAGAGAAAAAAGTTGAGATAAAATGTTGAGAATAAACTCGTTAAATTTAGAGAAAAAAGTTGAGATAAAATGTTGAGAATAAAGTCATTAAATTACGAGAAAAAAGTTATGAGAACAAATTCGTAATTTAATGACTTTTTTCCTCATAATTTAACGAGTTTATTCTCAACATTTTATCTCTACTTTTTTCTCGAAATTTAACAACTTTAATCTCGAGATGGTTTTATTTTTTTTATAACTGCTTGGCCCTAATCCTCTTCCGTACTGAAGACTGGAGTAATGATGTTGAAAATTCTGTTTTGATCACAATAATAAATTACATATCAAAATATACAACAACAGTTATGTTATTGTAATAATATTTTACAATGTTACTGTTTTTACTGTATTTATGATCAAATAAATGCCTCCTTGGTGAGAAGTGACCTTTAAAAACAAAACAAAAAAAATTGGTAGTGTGTAAAACACACTATTTAACCTACACAAATGAACTAAAATCAATATAAATGTAGGCATAATATGATTGTGCATAAGGTAAACAGTGACAGAAGTTTTATTTTATTCTGAGTCTTTAAAAAAACTCAAACTCAACACTAATGCTAACTTTTACCTAATTACAATGAAACATCGGCTGTCTCATTCCTCCGAGCGCGTCCCACGCTTCCCTCCTTCAGTGAGCATGTGATGTGTTTGCTGTGGTCAGGAGTGCTCTGCTGTCTTTGCCCCCAGCATATAGGGCACTTCTTAGAGTCATTATTGTAAATAGGTCATGGGGTAAAGCTAACAGACAGGCTCCTTTTATACAAAAGACATTTGCAGATAGCCTAGGGTGAGGCCTTAACCCATCCCCAACATGTGCCGGAAACGTCCCTGGATGCACTCGCTGTATTAAATGGTAAGTGAGACTATCTCTGTTTGTGTGTGTCTGAGCAGCTAACCATGAATTAATGACGCTCTGTCGTGGGGGTTTTTAGCCCACACGAAAACTCCCAGCAACCGCTCGGTCTATAAATGAGGAACGCTCCTCTGTTCACACAGACATATCATTTCCTTATGTAATCAGCAAGAGCAAGAACAAAAGTATGTGTGTATGCTTGTGTATCAAGTGTCTGAATGTACTTGTTCTTTTATATTAGTGCTGTCAAATCGATTAATTGAATCTAACATAAAAGTTTGAGTTTACATAATATGTGTGTGTGTGGAACTTAGACTTGATTAATCATGATTAATCGATTTGACAGCACTTTGTGTGTGTGTGTGTGTGTGTGTGTGTGTGTGTGTGTGTGTGTGTGTGTGTGTGTGTGTGTGTGTGTGTGTGTGTGTGTGTGTGTGTGTGTGTGTGTGTGTGTGTGTGCTTTTGTTTATATTACATTGTGGGGACCAAATGTCCCCATGATGTAATATAAACCTGAGTTCACCTACATCGTGGGGACCAGCCAGCGGTCCCCACAATGTAAATGGGTTTATAAATCATATAGAATGAGTTTTTGTGAAAAAGTAAAAGTTTGCACAGTTTCCTGTGAGGGTTAGGTTTAGGGGTAGGGGCAGGGTAGGGGGATAGAATGTACAGTTTGTTCAGTGTAAAATGCATTGAAGTCTATGGAAAGTCCCCACAATTCACAAAAACAAACATGTGTGTGTGTGTGTGTGTGTATATATATATATATATATATATATATATATATATATATATATATATATATATATATATATATATATATATATATATATATATATATATATATATATATATATATATATATATATATATATATATATACATATATATTTATATTAAATATATAATAAATAAAAATAGTTTAAAATTCATAGCTTCCTAAAACTATGTATTTTCAGTATTTACAAAGTAAATTATAGTATATTCCCTCCCTCTCCATGTAGACTGTTGACTAAACAATAATTTTACAGATTCCAGGAGCTGCTTACCTACAGAAAAACACCATTACCAACCCACAGCATCGCTCCACTCTGTCATCATCAGCTTATGGTCATGTGACGCGTGTCTGTCTTTAGCTACCTGGAAAAACACACCTGAATTGCATGTGAATTTAAAAACTGCTCACAGTTTGCTTTTTCTATTTATATTAAAGATACGACTGAAAATAAGTGCAAGGGGAAGGATTACAAAATGTCTGGATTCAAACACGCAATGCCTGCACACAACGAACATCAACGTGCCAGCACATGTGCGATAGCCATATCAGAAAAATCCATGTACTTTACTTAAAATGAAAAATCACAAACGTTAAGTTAAAGATGATGTCAGCAATTTCTGCACCATAAGTGTCAGTGAAGTGGTCATAACTGTTGGTGGTTTATCTGGGCAGCCATCAGATCACCCAGCCTGACCAGAAGAAAAACGCCCAAACTTTTGCCTCATTCCTGGCAGGGGTGACAGAAAGTTCCCTTTAGATGCTGCTTGCTGCTGTTTGAGATGTTTTTGGCACTCTTCCCCCCTCATCTCATGCTGTTATATCTATAAAGTTTAATTGACCATGAACTTCACAGAATGACAGTGTGATTTTAACACTCTGTCATTCTCATTTCATCTCAATCAGCAATTCTGTGACAAGAAGAGGTCATATGCATGAAAATATGACTGATGATACGTGTTAAAGAGCACAGAATATTAATATGTGTTAAAATGTGTGTGAGTGTGTGTGTGTGTGTGTGTGTGTATATATATATATATGTGTGTATATATAGTGCATGAAAAAGTATGGGAACCATTTGCAGTTTGTGAAAATGTGAATAATTTTATCAAAATACGAGAGATCATACAAAATGCATGTCATTTTTTATTTAGTACTGTCCTGAGTAAGATACTTTACATAAAATATGTTTACATATAACCCACAAGACAAGAAAATAGCTGAATTTATTAAAATAACCCCATTCATAAGTATGTGAACCATTGATCCTCAATACTGTGTGTGGTTACCTGAGGATCTATGACTGTTTTTTTGTTTTGTGATGATTGTTCATGAGTCTCTTGTTTGTCCTGAGCTCTGTTCTTCAGAAAAATCCTCCAGGTCCTACAAATTCTTCTGTTTTCAAGGATTTTTTTGCATATTTGAACCCTTTACAGCACAACTATTAAAAAAGCTTCAAACATTCACTGATGCTCCAGAAGGAAACACGGTGCTTTAATTGTCCTTAGTGTGAAAAGATGGATCTCAAAATCATACAGTCACTGACTCACTGCTGGTTCAAATATGCAAAAATCCTTGAAAACAGAAGAATCTGCAGGACCTGGAGGATTTTTCTGAAGAATAGTTTAACTGTTCAGAACAAACAAGCGACTCATGAAGAACCATCATAAAACATAAAAACAGTCATGGATCATTTAGGTAACCACACACAGTATTAAGAATCAATGGTTCACAAACTTTTGAACAGGGCCATTTTGTGTGTATGTATGTATGTATATATATATATATATATATATATATATATGTATATGTGTGTGTGTGTGTGTGTGTGTGTGTGTGTGTGTGTGTGTGTGTGTGTGTGTGTGTGTGTGTGTGTGTGTGCTTTTGTTTATATTACATTGTGGGGACCAAATGTCCCCATGATGTAATATAAACCTGAGTTCACCTACATCGTGGGGACCAGCCAGCGGTCCCCACAATGTAAATGGGTTTATAAATCATATAGAATGAGTTTTTGTGAAAAAGTAAAAGTTTGCACAGTTTCCTGTGAGGGTTAGGTTTAGGGGTAGGGGCAGGGTAGGGGGATAGAATGTACAGTTTGTTCAGTGTAAAATGCATTGAAGTCTATGGAAAGTCCCCACAATTCACAAAAACAAACATGTGTGTGTGTGTGTGTGTGTGTGTGTGTGTGTGTGTGTGTGTGTGTGTGTGTGTGTGTGCGCGCGTTTGTGTGTGTGTTTGTGTGTGTTTATGTGTGTGTGTGTGTGTGTGTGTGTGTGTGTGTGTTTATGTATGTATGTATGTATGCATGTAAACATCTGAATTGGCCTGAACACAGGCTTAATTTTCTTCAGCCAAAACATAATTTGTTGCCGATTCCTTTTGTTTTCTGTATGAAATGTGACTCAGACATGTTCTAGACCGGTTTTCAGCCAAGTAATCTACTGAATTGATTTTGAACATTGCTGGACCTACGGAGCATTTTTTCCCTGCTTGCTACAATACTGCTGTCTCTGTGAATCAGACAGACGGGTCTGTAGGAAACCAAGCGAGGCACATTTGTCCTGGCGGGGGCCGATCGTCTATTTCAGAGAAACCTCAAAGCAAAGCCGACCCTGGGGGACGCCATTAAAACAAGTTCAACCAACAGAGAGCAAAGGCCTTTTCATTTTCTCATTCATACACTATCTTTTAATAATCCGTTTAGATCACATTTAAGTTGCTTGTTCCTTCTTTCAGTTCTCATTAATATCCTGTCTTATCCTTCCGTCTTATTGTTTTGACTATAAGAGGAGGTCTTTATCGCTGTCTTTCTCTGGATGGTCCATCTGCAATGTGGGTTTTTACACACTAACCCATTTAAGAGGAAGATACCTCAATGACTCACCCAATAATACACAAACCCACAGCAACCATCAAACAACAACATTGCATTAAACATTTAAAGTTAATCTCGACCATCAAGTTAACCGTCCACCCAACTTCCAATAACGACATGTTTGCCTTCGGCACAAAGCAACCTTGCATTAATGCGGGCCTGCACAGGGAGGTCACATCAGATATGCAGCGGACTGAATAATGCCAGACAGTCTCATCATCTTCCTGAGGGTTGCCATGGAAACGTGACAAGCGATGTGGTTTGAGAAGAAATGATTGCGGCCTTGAGCTCTGCATGAGAAACACACACACACATACAGTCAACAAAAAATACACCAATGTAGAGATCCTAGACCACTAAAAGAGCCAATATTTTTGGGACAGGTATATTTTATCATAATGTGACACTATGCCAAACATATTGACCACAAAATCCATTTGTGCTGGTTGACAATGTGTATTTTTAGCCTAGAAACATTTCTCATCGCTCATTTCAGTCTGACATATTCTCTGGAGAAGCGCAAACTGACACGCAAATCAATTCTGCGACAGCCATCCGCAGATTGAATGAGAGCTAATGCTGGTGATTCAGTAACATGGCTTTAAACAAGAATACTGCATTTGTCAAAGACACGTCTCACACAACGACACTATATTGTTTTGTTTTTTCGAATTCATAGAACTTTTTTAGCCCAAACCTTAATGTTATGAAGCGACGAGAATACTTTGTGCGCAAAAACAAAACAAAAATAACTTTAATCACAATATCTATAATAAAAACAATATCTTCTCTTTTGTCATTCTCATACGCTGTTTACGTCCAGTACTTCCAGGTTCTGTGTCAGAACGGCGACTCATCAAGCCAGCATTCGGACATAAACACGGAAGCCTTCGCTGCGCTTACTGCGTCACCTGCGTAAGGATAATGACAGAGAAGAGATTGTTGAATAAAGTTGTTATTTTTGTGTTTTTGCACAAGGTTGAACCACTACAGTCACGTCAACTGTTTTAACAATGTCTTTAGTACCTTTCTGGACCAAGAAATTGGTGGTTAAATTGCTGTCTATGTAAGAATCATATACCTCTCGGATTTCATCAAAAATATCTTTATTTTTGTTGTGTGTGAAACGACATGAGGGTGAGTAATTAATGACAGAATTTTCATTTTTGGGTGAACTAACCCTTTATATAAAATATATTTTTATTTCAGTTTTAATTTTATAAATTTTAGTACTTAAAGACACCATGAAATCAAAATAGATGATTCTTGTTTTTTATCGAATATTACAGTATTTATTATAAATAATTTATCCGTGCACATCATTTTTTTTAAATGAATGTGTCCTCGTAATCTTTAATCAGAATCACTTCCCCTCCTTTTTGTAGCAACGTCTCTTCTCTGATGATGAGGGCGGGGCAACCTGTCACTCACATGAGATCCACCAATAGCAAACCACAACCATCCAACCAATTCCCCAATGGACAAAATCAAGCCCCACCCAACATTTGTTCTTGTTGGAGAAGCCGTTTCACTCAGATATACGCCACAATAGGGAAGAAAAGACTTTAAAATTTAAAGCTAAAAAGAAATTTTATATTATATATATATATATATATTATATATATATATATATATATATATATATATATATATATATATATATATAACTAATAAAAATGGCAAAAGCACTTAATAAAATTATTGAAAAGCTAAAACAAAATATGAATAATACTAAAATAACACTGATATGCTCATAAGAACAAAACAAAACATTTGCTTATGAATCACACAAAGCCCTTCACAAGAAAATGATAAAAGTATACACTAAACATATATATTTTTCTGTCCACTTGTTATGTTTTCCAGAACACTTTATTTTCCAGTAAAACACCCCACTGTTTACTGAAAGAGGTCCAACACCTGCCCAAGCTAATAAAATGAAACAATATTTGACTTGTGGTTCCATGACCACAAGTAAATTTCAAAAAGACACCATGTTAAACACCCAACTACAGTTTTAAAATGTACATCTGGCAAACTTTATCACAGATTTCTTTGAAAATGAGTGTGTGTTGGCAGATGTGCGACACACAGTACATCACAGGCCGTGCCAGCTGAGCTTTTACATAATAAAATTCAACAGCTGATCTTCACAGCCAAGGCAACCTGTGATTTCACATGAAACGAAAGGCTAGTTCCCCACACACACATTAATCCTGAACAGATCAACATTAGCAGATTGATTCTAGGGTTTATTCTTTAGTTAAGTGATGCACTTTTTATGTAAAACCTGCACTGAAGAACTAAACGTTATTAAGAGATTGATATTTGGCTGAAATAAAATTGCTCAAGAAACTACAAGTGAGAAAACTGTACCGTAACTTTACATGTACTGTAAAAAAAAAAAAAAATAGATATCGTAAAACATTTCCAGCTGATTAAACTTAGAAATGAAAGGTCACCTGCTGCCTTACAAATGTGAGTGAACTCAACTTAACATAAGTTACCTCAACTTGAAGATAACCTTTGTTTCAACTCGCAAATGGTCAAGACAATGAATTACTTTAAGTTTAATTTTTGAACAAGTTTCTAAGTTTTTAAAAAATTAACCTTAAAGTAATCCATTGTCTTGACTATGTTTAGCTGAGTTCACTCACATTTTTAAGGCAGCAGGTGAACTTTCATTTCTAAGTTTAACCAGCTGGAGATGTTTTACAATTATTTATTATGCTGAGAAATAATTGACATGATTTTGTATGATTTATTTGTACCTTAAAGGTGCCGTAGAATATCTTTTTAAAAGATGTAATATAAGTCTAAGGTGTCTCCTGAAAGTGTCTGTAAAGTTTCAGCTCAAGATTTTTTTTTTATTCATTTTTTTAATTGCCTATTTTGGGACTTCATTAAATATGCGCCGATTCAGGCTGCGCAGTCCCTTTAAATCCCGTGCTCTCCGCCCACAGAGCTCATACTTGCTTTAACCAGCATAAACAAAGTTCACACAGCTAATTTAACCCTCAAAATAGATCTTTACAAAGTGTTCGTCATGCATACTGCATGCATGTGTCAGATCATGTGAGTATAGTATTTATTTGGATGTTCACATTTGATTCTGAATGAGTTTGATAGTGCTCCGTGGCTAAAGCTAACATTAAACACTGTTGGAGAGATTTATAAAGAATGAAGTTGTGTTTATGAATTATACAGACTGCAAGTGTTTACAAAATGAAAATAATGACAGTCGTGTCTCCGTGAATACAGTAATAAACAATGGTAACTTTAACCACATTTAACAGTACATTAGCAACATGCTAATGAAACATTTACAAAGGCAATTTACAAATATCACTAAAAATATCATGTAATCATGGATCATGTCAGTTATTATTGCTCCATCTGCCATTTTTCACTATTGTTCTTGCTTGTTTACCTAGTCTGATGATTCAGCTGTGCACAGATCCAGACGTTAATACTGGCTGCCCTTGTCTAATGCCTTGAACATGAGCTGGCATATACAAATATTGGGGGCGTACATATTAATGATCCCAACTGTTACGTAACAGTCGGTGTTATGTTGAGATTCGCCTGTTCTTCGGAGGTCTTTTAAACAAATGAGATTTATATAAGAAGGAGGAAACAATGGTGTTTGAGACTCACTGTATGTCATTTCCATGTACTGAACTCTTGTTATTCAACTATGCCAAGATAAATTCAATTTTTAATTCTAGGGCACCTTTAAGGTCAAAACTATTTAAAACGTCTATAATGCACATTTACAGACAATCAATTTGTACCAAGGTGAATGTTGGCTCATGAATATTAATTAGGTAGCATGACTACAGAATACAACACAGAACATCAGTGCAAGCAAATTAATATTCATGAGCCAGTGATATCACTGGCCTACTGTATTGCTTCTGAAGACTTGGAACATAGAGCTAAATTCATTTGAACTGCATTAATTTTATTTTATGATGCTTTATGTCCTTTAATTATTACTATCGTTTTTAAAATAAATTGTTAATTCCATGTAATATCTCAACCAGCTCTTCAGAGCACGCTCAAGCTTTTATTTTGACTTAACACAGCAGGTTCAGTCAGATCATTCTCACCCTTCTACATCACAGCGTGTGAGCAGAATTCCTCAGAGACTGTTTCCAGATGCCCGGCTCTCAACCTGACAGACTAGCAGCATGCCGTGCTGTGTGGGAGCAGATTGCCAGTGCCATGTTGTTGATTAAGGTTGCATAAGGCTGTTTTTCGCCCGGATTGGTTTGTGAGAAAGAACTATAAAAATCTGGGCCGCACTAGATTTACACTGAGCGCTATTGTCCTGATCGCACACACACATACATAAACAATCCCAGCACAAACACACACTCTCAACAAGAGGCCAGTGATCTGAGCCCCTTCAAGCTGAGTGTCTCTCTCTTTCCCTGCAGGCCGGGTCATATGAGGGGTGGCATCATACAGAGGGGGCGTGGCCACTGTCAACACAGTGCCAGTCTGACAGATCAGAGGAAATAAAGAGGTGAACATGCCGAAACTCCTGCACCTTCCAAACACCCACAGTTCCGACAACATGTGACACAATCTGAGACTGAATCGCAACACTCTTTAAGTTTAAAGTCAACATGAAGCTGCATTTGCAACCCATTTTAATTCTGAATGAAACAGGATATTGAATGAGAATAAAAAATGTAGGCCAGGACTTCAGATTGTATCTATCTGAAATTGATTGTACTGCAACAGTGTTGTTATCAAACTAAAACTAGTAAAACTCATGCCTTTGGTTTATTAAAGGTGAAGTGGTTTCATTTCCGCACCATTATCATCACCAAATGGAATTGAAAAAAAAAAATAAAAAATAAGGATACCACTGAATACCACAGGGAAATCAACCTACACATGGCTTGTCTCAACATATAGAAGAAATATAAACATAAAACTGCACACTTTAAAGCCACATTTGACTGGACAGATATCCCAGTGAACTAAATAGCCAATCAGATTCCAGCTCTCACCATAAGCTCCACCCAGCCAAGACTGACTGGTTTAGAAGTGTGTCAATCTCCATTGTGGATGCTATACAATACAGGACAGAGTTGTAAACCAGGAGGAGCCGTGGCATTACAACACGCTCTGATGAATCACATTGTGAGAGGGAAAGAGTGTGTGCGCACATGTTTGTATGTGTGTGTGTGTGCTGGCATTTTATTAATAAGACATGAAATCCATGCAGGAAACCAGGGGAGGGCAATCCCAGCTTTGATTGGTCCTAAGCCGAGACAGCGCAGGAAATGAAAAGACTCAAACGATCGAAGAGAGAAATGAGAGATTGAGCAGACAGAGGGGGAGAGACGTCTCTTGTGTTTTACCATCGTTAAAGATGCTGAAACGCCGTCTGGCTGGAATCATCAGGCTAATGGAACAGTTCATCCACATTCCAAACTTTCTTATGTGGGATATTCCTAGAATGTTTAAGCTGCTGATAAAAAGCATCATAAAAGTATCACAAATGTAGTCCAAGCTTCTTGTGCACTATATTCTAAGCCTTTCAAAAGCGAAATGAAAGCTTTGAATGAGCAATGACATTCAATCATGCCTGGCATCACTGACATCAAACCGTGTGCACTGTACATTTATTCAGCAAGGATGCATTAAATTGATATTTATATAAAGACATTTAGAATAATACTAAAGAAATAAATGTTCTTTTGAGCCTTCTATTCATCAAATAATAGTTTTCATACAAATATTAAAGGTGCTCTAAGTGATGTCACGCGAAAAATCTCCTCACTATCCGCTAACTGCCTGTCCCCTGAACACACTGTAAAAAAACACGGTCTCTGTAGTCGCCACAAGCTCCAAAAACAGCAACAAAAACAAACTGGTGCAGCCTGGACCACAAAACATAATAAACATGGTCCAGCCAATAACTGACAAGAATGATTTTAAATGCGCGTTTCAGGAAGCACGGAGGAGAGGAGGAGGAGGAGGAGGAGGGAGGGTCTAGCTAGCCTCTGTTTTGTTTGACAACACTTCGAACGTCAACAGGAAGTTACTCCACCCAGAATAGCTTAGAGCACCTTTAAGCAATGAATATTAATCGTTTTAAAGATTGATAATAATAAGAAATGTTTCTTGAGCAGCAAATTAAAGCATTTTAGAATGATTTCTGAAGGATCATGTGACACTGAAGACTGGAGTAATGATGCTGAAAATTCAGCTTTGATCACAGAAATAAATTACATTTTACAATATATTCAAATAGAAAACAGTTATTTTAAATTGTAAAAATATTTCACAATATTGCTGTTTTAACTGTATTTTTTGATCAAATAAATGCAGCCTTGAGTATAAGACTTCTTTAAAAAAAAAACATTTTGAAAAAAATCTTAGAGACCTCAAACTTTTAAACAGTGGTGTATGAGTGAACATAGACTCAAAAGAACAGAGCAGTTAAAGCTGCTGTCCGCAATTAAGTTAATGTGATACTCAGCGGCGAGTCCTACCGGTCCGGTCTGAAATAGTCCGAATATAAACACTTATTATAAGTGTACCATAATGATTCAGGATAAGACAAAAACACAGTTTGGAAAATTAATTCATGTTGTATATTATCATTATATAATTTTTGTACATTTTTAACACAAAAAAAGTTGCAGACTGCAGCTTTAATAACAATCTAAATTTGTTCCTCACATAAAGCAATCATATGACTTCATAAGCCTTTGTTACGTCCTGGTAGTTCGTGCCTCTGTGTTTTTCTTTCTTCCCTCCTCTTTTCCTAGGCACGCCTACAAGAGATGGTTATTGGTTCGGGAGGCTGCCAATCATCATCAGCCCACGTGACGTCATGCTACCCGCTGCCAATCCTGGACCGGCGCCAGAGTTTAAAAGAGCGGCTTGTTGGACGCGAGGATAGCTCGCTTTGCTCTTTGCTCTTTGCTTTTCTGTTTTTGTGCTTGTTAGATCTGCTTGTTAAGTTCCTTCGGTACGATGTCATTCTTACGTTGAACAGTTTTGAGCTGTCACTGTTTTCTTTGATTTGTTCTTTAACTTGTTTTTTTCTTTAAGTATTATTTCGACTGTGTTGCTCCTGATCTTTGGGAACGGACAAGGTAGTATGTCACGTGACGTACATGTGCAACACTTAGTGACTTCAATGTATAGATACACCAGTTAGGAATGAGCGCCACATTTGTATGTTTTGTTTGGGTAGAAAGTGTAGGTAAGTTATGGCGTTTGACGCGCTGAAGACTTGCTTTCTTGTTTTCTTTTATTGAGTTAGGTTAGTTTTGAACCTGAGTTAGCTTGGGTCCCTTTTTGGTTTTGTTCTTTTCTTTTCTTTGGCGACTCTCTTTTGTCCTTTTTCCCTGGTTTATTACTTTTGTTTCTTTTTCATGTAAATATTGTCTTTGTTTGTTTTCTTGTTGTTGTTATTTGTTAGTATTGCATTATTGTATTATTATCCTTAACTCACACCTTTATTTTCTTTTTCCTTGATTGTAAATAAACTCCGTTTATTGGCAGTTTTCGTAGCGTCTTGTCTTTAGCCATCACCACTCGTACGCGCAATGGTCACAATCTCAATGTTACCCCTTCTAACCCTAGACTTAAATTAAGAAGTTGTAACACCTTGCAAGAGTGAACACCAGTCATACTGACTACTTATATGGTGCTTTTTAGTCATTTTTGGTCCCCATGGAAGCTTGTTTCCATCATGAAATAAAAAATAAAAATGGTAATTAAAACTTCTTGCTATTCTGACTTTTTTTCTCAGAATTGTGTGATATAAACTCACAATTGTGAGAAAAAAGTCATAATTGTGTGATATAAAGTCAGAATTGCGTGTTATAAAGTCAGAATTGTGTGATATAAAGTGAGAATTGCATGTTATAAAGTAAGAATTGTGTGATATAAAGTCAGAATTGCATGTTATAAAATCTGAATTGTGTTATAAAGTCAGAATTATGTGATATAAAGTCAGAATTGCGTGTTATAAAGTCAGAATTGTGTGATATAAAGTCAGAATTGTGTGATATAAAGTCAGAATTGCATGTTATAAAGTCAGAATTGCGTGTTATAAAGTCAGAATATCATGTTATAAAGTCAGAATTGCGTTATAAAGTCAGAATTGTGTGATATAAAGTCAGAATTGTGTGATATAAAGTCAGAATTGCATGTTATAAAGTCAGAATTGCATGTTATAAAGTCAGAATTGCATATTATAAAGTCAGAATTGCGTTATAAAGTCAGAATTGTGTGATATAAAGTCAGAATTGCATGTTATAAAGTCAGAATTGCGTTATAAAGTCAGAATTGCATGTTATAAAGTCAGAATTGCGTTATAAAGTCAGAATTGCATGTTATAAAGTCAGAATTGTGTGATATAAAGTCAGAATTGCATATTATAAAGTCAGAATTGCATGTTATAAAGTCAGAATTGCATGTTATAAAGTCAGTATTGCGTGTTATAGTCAGAATTGTGTGATATAAATTCAGAATTGCGTGTTATAAAGTCAGAATTGCGTGTTATAAATTCAGAATTGCGTGTTATAAAGTCAGAATTGCGTGTTATAAAGTCAGAATTGCGTGTTATAAAGTCAGAATTGCGTGATATAAAGTCAGAATTGTGTGATATAAAGTCAGAATTGCATGTTATAAAGTCAGAATTGCATGTTATAAAGTCAGAATTGCGTGTTATAAAGTCAGAATTGCGTGATATAAAGTCAGAATTGCATGTTATAGTCAGAATTGCGTTATAAAGTCAGAATTGCATGTTATAAAGTCAGAATTGTGTGATATAAAGTCAGAATTGCGATATAAAGTCAGAATTGCATGTTATAAAGTCAGAATTGCGTGATATAAAGTCAGAATTGCGATATAAAGTCAGAATTGCATGTTATAAAGTCAGAATTGTATGATATTAAGTCAGAATTGCATGTTATAAAGTCAGAATTGTGTGATATAAAGTCAGAATTGCGATATAAAGTCAGAATTGCATGTTATAAAGTCAGAATTGTGTGATATAAAGTCAGAATTGCATGTTATAAAGTCAGAATTGTGTGATATAAAGTCAGAATTGCATGTTATAAAGTCAGAATTGTGTGATATAAAGTCAGAATTGCGATATAAAGTCAGAATTGCATGTTATAAAGTCAGAATTGTATGATATTAAGTCAGAATTGCATGTTATAAAGTCAGAATTGTGTGATATAAAGTCAGAATTGCATGTTATAAAGTCAGAATTGTGTGATATAAAGTCAGAATTGCATGTTATAAAGTCAGAATTGTGAGATATAAAGTCAGAATTGCGATATAAAGTCAGAATTGTGTGATATAAAGTCAGAATTGTGTGACAAAGTCAGAATTGCATGTTATAAAGTCAGAATTGTGTGATATAAAGTCAGAATTGTATGATATTAAGTCAGAATTGCATGTTATAAAGTCAGAATTGTGTGATATAAAGTCAGAATTGCATGTTATAAAGTCAGAATTGTATGATATTAAGTCAGAATTGCATGTTATAAAGTCAGAATTGTGTGATATAAAGTCAGAATTGCATGTTATAAAGTCAGAATTGTGTGATATAAAGTCAGAATTGCATGTTATAAAGTCAGAATTGTGTGATATAAAGTCAGAATTGCGATATAAAGTCAGAATTGCATGTTATAAAGTCAGAATTGTATGATATTAAGTCAGAATTGCATGTTATAAAGTCAGAATTGTGTGATATAAAGTCAGAATTGCATGTTATAAAGTCAGAATTGCATGTTATAAAGTCAGAATTGTGTGATATAAAGTCAGAATTGCATGTTATAAAGTCAGAGTTGTGTGATATAAAGTCAGAATTGCATGTTATAAAGTCAGAATTGCATGTTATAAAGTCAGAGTTGTGTGATATAAAGTCAGAATTAAATGTTATAAAGTCAGAATTGTGTGATATAAAGTCAGAATTGCATGTTATAAAGTCAGAATTGTGTGATATAAAGTCAGAATTGCATGTTATAAAGTCAGAATTGTGTGATATAAAGTCAGAATTGCATGTTATAAAGTCAGAATTGCGATATAAAGTCAGAATTGTATGATATTAAGTCAGAATTGCATGTTATAAAGTCAGAATTGTGATATAAAGTCAGAATTGCATATTATAAAGTCAGAATTGTGTGATATAAAGTCAGAATTGTGTGACATAAAGTCAGAATTGTGTGACATAAAGTCAGAATTGTGTGATATAAAGTCAGAATTGCATGTTATAAAGTCAGAATTGTGTGATATAAAGTCAGAATTGCATGTTATAAAGTCAGAATTGTGTGATATAAAGTCAGAATTGCATGTTATAAAGTCAGAATTGCATGTTATAAAGTCAGAATTGTGTGATATAAAGTCAGAATTGCATGTTATAAAGTCAGAATTGCATGTTATAAAGTCAGAATTGTGTGATATAAAGTCAGAATTGCATGTTATAAAGTCAGAATTGTGTGATATAAAGTCAGAATTGCGATATAAAGTCAGAATTGCATGTTATAAAGTCAGAATTGTATGATATTAAGTCAGAATTGCATGTTATAAAGTCAGAATTGTGTGATATAAAGTCAGAATTGCATGTTATAAAGTCAGAATTGTGTGATATAAAGTCAGAATTGCATGTTATAAAGTCAGAATTGTGTGATATAAAGTCAGAATTGCATGTTATAAAGTCAGAATTGTGTGATATAAAGTCAGAATTGCGCATTATAAAGTCAGATTTGTTTGACAAAGTCAGAATTGTGATATAAACTCAATTGCATGATGTAATGTCCAATTGTGAGGGGAAAAAAGACTGACGTTTATATTTTACAATTCTGACTTTATAACTCACGTTATAAAGCATGTTATAAAGTCAGAATTGCGTAATATAAACAAATCTGAGAAAATTCACAATTCTCACAATTCTGGCTTTATAACTCAAAATTACGAGTTTAACATGCAACTGCGAGAAAAAGTCAGAATTCTGAGATTAAAAGTTGCAATAACCATTTTTATGTAGTTTGTGGAAGCAAGCTTCCATACTCCTTTCATGTTCCATAGAGGAAAGAAATTAATTCCGGTTTGGAACAACATGATGGAGAGAATGAATTTTCATTTTTAGAAAAGCTGTGAGAGAAGAGCAAAGCAAAGCTCTTGTAAATGTCACAGTGCGATGAATGAGAACAATCAGAATGACAACATCCAGTCTGATAAATGAACACACTTCAGACCCTTCCGCTTGGCATTTGGAGTGGACAGACCGAGCCACATAAACAGGGATTCTAATGAGCATTTATGAGTCTATATGTATTTGTATGAGAGCTCATGAATGCGTGGGTGATTCGCAATGATTTTGCTGACAATATAAAATCAAGCAACATTGTAAATATTCACAATGTTTTTAATGTGCTTTGGCCAATTAACTGTAATTTAAACATATGTACACACTTATGTACATTGTGGGGATTAATAAACATACTAAATTGTGTTTTTTTGAAAATGTAAAAATGCCGAAAGTTTTCTGTGATGTATAGGTTTAAGGGTAGGGGTAGGGTTAGAGGATAAAATATACAGTTTGTACAGTATAAAAACCATTACATCTATGTAGAGTACCCATAAACCACATATACAGTGTGTGTGTGTGTGTGTGTGTGTGTGTGTGTGTGTGTGTGTGTGTGTGTGTGTGTGTGTGTGTGTGTGTGTGTGTGTGTGTGTGTGCGTGTGCGTGTGCGTGTGCTTGTGCGTGTGCGTGCAGTGTTAGCACATGCTGTCCTCCATCTGCCGGCTGATAGGTTATTTCCTTTCCTGTGCAGCCAGGTTTCCTGCTCGAGTCTGACACACACTTCTTAACCTTTGGATAAGATACATACACTTACACACATTCCTTAAACAAGTCCTGGACACTATGCATGCACAGACTCACAAACACACACACACACACAAACACACACACGCATTGTCTATCCACAGACGTGTTTGCACACATCCCGCTGGAATATCTCCATGTTTTCAGGCCTCTGTGGAGCGTTTGGTAACAGCTCTGATAATGAGAGACGCTGTGCCAGCGAAGCAGCAATAACAGGAACAATGAGAAAAAAAAAACAAAAAAAAACAAGAAAAATCCTTTGAATATTCCTGCAGACACTGAGAGGATCAGAGAGTGTGACTGTGCTGAACACGCAGCTTTTATAACCACACGCAATATGATGAACAATCAAGAAATGTGTGAAAGATGAAATGAAAATGAACCCCAGGCCAGACATTCTACGCTTGGATTATTTCAATGAAACTGGATCTTAAAAACATTACAGCGTTTGTGTGAACATAAAAAAAGATTAAGGTGAGTATATTTAAGCTCATCTGAGCACTTTTTTCATTATTACACAAAAAATTACTTCTGAATTAAATGCAGAATATTCCCTTAATCATGGAAAACAGGATTTTTCTTGTTCATCTGAAATGAGAGTTTGATGAATTACACATAATATTGACAAATCAAAAATCCATCCTCAGTCCATCCCGAAACTGCAAAAACCGCTTACTCAGAAATCATTGCAGACTGACATCATAACCATCAACTCATTAACATACGATCGACCATATTTAGATAACATCTATTCAGCATCTCAGCCCTCTCCTGATGTGTCTTAAAGGTACAGCAGCAAAAACTAAATATGAGAAGAGGTTGGAAAATGGTAATTTAAAGGAATAGTTCACCCAAAAATGAAAATTATCCCATGATTTTTTCACCCTCAAGCTCTCCTAGGTGTATTGGACTATCTTCTTTCAGATGAACACAATCTGAGATATTTTTAAAAAAATATCCTTGCTCTTCCAAGCTTTATAATGGTAGTGAAGGGGGGCCAGATTTTGAAGCCCCAAAAAAAATTCATCCATCCATTATAAAAAATAATCCATACGGCTCCAGGCGGGTAATAAAGGCCTTTTGAAGCAAAGCAATGTGTTTTTGTATGAAAAATATCCATATTTAAAACGTTATTAACTATAATAATTAGATTCCGGCAGACGACCGTACACATACTATGCAAGTCGACTTGCACCACAAGAGTAACTCTGTGACGTGATGTATGATGTATGATGTAGGAGTTTTATCCCCCATCATGGGATAATTTTCATTATACTAACCCTTTAAACTATATTATCCATGAGTCCGGTGCAAGGCTACGGAAGAGGATTAGGGCCAAGCAATAATAAAAAAATAAAACCATCTTAAGATTAAAGTTGTTAAATTTCGAGAAAAATTCGAGATAAAATGTTGAGAATAAACTCGTTAAATAACGAGAAAAAAACTTGTTAAATTCAGAGAAAAAAGTCAAGATAAAATGTTGAGAAAAAACTTGTTAAATTACGAGAACAAATTTGTTAAATTATGAGAAAAAAACTCGTTAAATTTTGAGAAAAAAGTCTAGATAAAATGTTAAGAATCTCGTTAAATAACGAGAAAAAAACTCGTTAAATTTCGAGAAAAAAGTCAAGATAAAATGTTGAGAATAAAGTCATTAAATTACGAGAAAAAAACTCGTTAAATTACGAGAACAAATTTGTTAAGCTTCGAGAAAAAAGTCGAGATAAAATGTTGAGAATAAACTCGTTAAATTACGAGAAAAAAGTCAAGATAAAATGTTGAGAATAAAGTCAATTAATTATGAGAAAAAAATTGTTAAATTACGACAACAAATTCGTTAAATTATGAGAAAAATTTAGTTACATTTCGAGAAAAAAGTTGAGATAAAATGTTGAGAATAAACATTTAATTATGAGAAAAAAGTTGTCAAATTACAAGAACAAATTCATTAAATTACGAATTTGTTCTCGAAATTTAACGAGATTTTCTCATAATTTAATGACTTTATTCTCAACATTTTATCTTGACTTTTTTCTCGTAATTTAATGACTTTATTCTCAACATTTTATCTTGACTTTTTTCTTGAAATTTGACAACTTTAATCTCGAGATGGTTTTATTTTGTTATTATTGCTTGGCCCTAATCCTCTTCCGTACAAGACACCTTGACAAACCTTGGACTTCAAAGAAAAAATAACACGCAACAGCAACAACAAAAGAACAGCAATTTCAGTCATTTTTACTGTGGAAATGTTTTGACCCTACCTTGAGCAGTGATGTTTCAGTGTATGATTTGGAAGTCCATTGTAGCCGACGTGTTGTAGGAGGAATCCAACCGTCACATCGCTCCTTCACACTTAATACTTTGCCTCATACTCTCTCTCTCTCTCTCTCTCTCAGATCTCTTCTTAAATTTGCTAGATCTATCTATCTATCTATCTACTCCACAAATCCACGGAATGAACAGGTGCAGCAGAAATCCAGGAGTTCAATGCAGCAGCACAATGACACCTGGAGGGAGAACAAGAGAGGTAGAGACTCAGGTTAGATGTTTATTCAGGTAATTATGTAAGCCAGTCATTATCACAAAATAAACCTTGACAGGTTGTTAAAGAGTGCAACAGTCAGGTTCAGGAAATAAAAACTTCATTCATTTCACTCCATTTGATTTTTAATGATAACTTTATGATGACAGCTCTACAGTGAGCTACCAGGTTGTTAATCCATGGTTTTTGCTTCTGCTGAAGCAGTCAGCCTGCATTATTCCAACTTATTTTTTTAAAATTATCAAGTTTAACAGTGGAATTCCTGGTGAAAAACTACATTGCCCATGATGCTGTGCAGAAAATGTAAAAAAAAAAAAAAAAAAAAAGCAACACTTTTCAAACTAACTCTTTAGCTCCGCCCACTCTCATGTAATCGAGTCGATCTTAGTATGCTCTCAAAATACTGAAATGTTTGTATATATGCATATTTTGCAATAAACTGTAGTGTTGTGAATGATTCACTAAGTAGCTGCTTGTCTTGGTTCATGGCTTATAACTCTTTAACAAAAACTATTTTAATATCCCTATGGGAAAAATGAATGAAAAAAATACTTCCGGAACCAGAGCAACTGAAAAGAGGACAGGCACTAATGCACTCTATATGGATGCATACATGGACCACAAAGCGATATGAGAAGCATTCAACTAGCACAGCTATACTGGAAATTGGTTGCCAGGGACAACGGCCAATTATAGAGTTTAGAATTATTATATACAAATATTTGACATCACTGTCCAATCAGAATCAACCAAAGTATTCCAGAGAGCCATATAATAATAATAATAATCTTAACACAATGAGAATAATGAGGATAACAGAGGGTCTAAAGATCTGATTTTCCACATGTATGTGGCCTGGCACAGTATTATTATTACAAAATTTCAACTCATTTGCTAATCTGATTCAAGTTACGCCCTGTATTCAGCCAAGATATGTAACACTTTGTCTCTGACAAAGATCAAAATCATTTACAAAAATCCAACAACAAGTTTCTATGATAATCTGATCTCAACTGAAGTCTACTTTTCACCCTATTATATCGTCCAATGGGCCAAAATCAACAGCCAAGCACACTTCTCCTCAACAAATATGCTTAGGATTTGAGGTATCATTCACGTCTGTACCACAAATGATGAGGGACGAGTTATGCGCTTAATACGGGTTTGTTCAAGTTTGAGCACTAATGTCATTTCCTCTTAATGGCTCCCTCAGAATGAGTCCTGTTAAACACAACCATTTCAAACACACAAATTACACAGGAAATCGACTTCATGCCTCGTTTCTATTGAGCTCACTGTTGCTGTTTGTAATGGGAGTGAATACATTTAACAGCTCCTGATATTTCACCAACACAGCCACCATCCTGCATTTGAATCCAATTCAGCAGCTGTCAGTCCATCAGATTCAGATGGCGTTTTTAAAATTTAAACAGCTCTCGGCATCGCCACACATCGCAACGCCCTGGAGCCTGACCACAGAGATGGCTTCTGTGTGTAATATAATCCCAGCAGCCCCTCCAGAGGATGCCACACATGAATTTAAATGAGAGGGAGAGATCGAATGGAGTGGGAGGAGGATTTAGATAAAGAGAGAAAAAAGGAAAGACACTTGATAGATACGATGAGGAGGAGGAGGAGGAACAGACAGGGGTGACAAAGTACAATTTATCTACCTGGGAAAAGCTGCAAGTGTACAGAATCTTCATGCTTGTGCATTCCAAGCTGTTGCTATGGTGAACATCTAGTCTAGCAACTGGAGTGGGGTTACCACAGTTTTTGTACACGCATGCATGGAAATGGCCACATGTGGAATTGTAAAGTGGCCACATCTCATTAGAATGCCTTTCAAGGATTACTTAAATTTCAAAAGAAAATTAGCCCAAGTTTTACTCAACTTCAAGCCATCCCAGTATATGACTTTCTTCTTTCTGATGAACACAGTCAGAGTTATAATATCCTGACGCTTCCAAGCTTTATAATGGCAGTGAGCGGGAGAAAGAAGAAAGTGCTTCCATCCACACCCATCCATCATAAACGTACTCCACATGGCTCCGGGGGTTAATAAAGGTCTTATGAAGCGAAACGATGCATTTGTGCAAAAAAAAAAATCCACATTTAACAAGTTATGAATTAAATGTGATCTTGTGATGTTTCATCAAAAACATTAGCGTCTCCATGCCCTCCCAAAGCACCAGCGCAAGGTCAGGACAGCAAACTCAAGTCCCGCCCTATATGTTTTCTAGTTCAAGAAGCCACTTCACTTGGATATAGGCTACTTCACAGTAGGGAACACAAAACAATAGCAATATTTCTATTCCATGCCAAGTTTACCCTGATAGGATAATGCATCATGCATTTTATATTTCACAATTTGCCAAAAATGACCATGGTAACCATGTTTTCCATAGTAAAATCATTATAAATCAGTATTTGATCATAAAAACAATTGAAGCTTTTATTTTTATACACAAACTATATAAACATAATAAGTGGTTCTGAGCTCCAAAGTCACGTAATTTCAGTAAATGAGGCTTCATTACGTCATAAGTGTTTCGAAATTTCAATAGTTCATGTGACTTTGGCAGTTTGATATGTACTGATTCGAAACAAAAGATTTGTAAAGCTTTGAATCTTCATGAAGCAGAATTTTGAAATCGCCCCATCACTAGATATTATGGAATAAAGTCATTATTTTGTTTCGTTTTTTGGCACACAAAACGTATTCTCGTCACTTTATAATATTAATGTTGAATCACTGTAGTCACATGAACTGTTTTAAATACGTCTTTAGTAGCTTTCTGTGCATCTGAAAGTGTTAATTATCTTGCTGTCAATGGAGGCCTTACTGAGCCATCAGATTTTATCAAAAATATCTTAATTTGTGTTCTGAAGATGAACGAAAGTCTTACGGGTGTAGAACGACATGAGTAATTAATGACAGAATTTTCATTTAACCCTTTAACATGTACGTTAGAACTAGAAATGTAATAATAAAATGTAAAAATAAAATTGCATAGTCTTCCCTGTATGAATTAAATATAAATTTATTCTTATTAAAGTGCAAAAAAAAAGCTAGTCAAGAGCAGTAAGTTATTTTCTCTTTTGTTTAATTCACATTAATGACAGAGCAGAAATCTACAACTTGTTAATCAGGTAAGTGGGAGCAGCTATTGGCCAATGGTCACTCTCAAAATGACCAAATATTAGCCGAAATGATTAGCATCATCGTCCTTTCTTTCATTTAATGACTCAAAAAGGGCAACACTGATATAATGCTTCCAAAAAAAAACTCCATGGAAATGAATGAGGCGTAACATCAATAAACACGCATCTCTGTGTCTCTCTGTGTGCTTCTGTTGTCCCTGATGAGCAGAACATTTTCTGTGTAACCTTTAAAGAGCAGATGAAAGGAGCAGATCTCAGACGGGCGATGCTCTGCCCGTGAACTCCCTTGATGAGTAGAGAATAATCCCTGATCTCCTCCTGCGGGTCACATCTGATGCTCTCCACAGTGAGCGTCTCTCGTGCAGAGTTCTGCGGGACTGTTTTCAGCTTCATTGTCATGATAACAGGCTTTCATTCTCTGGATATGACAGCAAAATTGGTCTTACATTCTGAGTGCTGAAGACACCACAGAAGCATACTGAATGAACGGAGCTGATCGGCTGGAAAGGCAGATGCAAGTTGCAAGCTTCATTCACATCCGTTTTATGGAATAAATCCTGCATAATAATCCATTAAATGTCACATATAGCAAATAGGACATATAAAAAAAATGATAATAATAATAATAATAATAATAATAATAAATGAAGAAGAACTATAGATTTCCATGTTCTAAAAACAATGTGAAAGTAAAACCAGAAGTTGTTCGGCCTAGAAAAGTGGTCCCTCATCAAAAGGACAACTTTACAGCTCAATTTTTGCAGAGGGGAATTAAATTCAAGTAGTTCAGCAAAAATAGAAGCTCCATTTCTGCTTTTAATTTCAGAGATATTTTTCCAAAATGAGACATTGGGGGGAAAAAAAGACAAAAAAGTGACAAGTGAAAATGACAAATCTATATGCTTATATATTCCATATATAAAACAAAATAAAATAAAATAAAAAATAAAGAAATATGTAAAATATATAAAATATTATTTATTTTACATATTTTATTTTATTTTGTTGTTTTATGTTATATATTTTATATATAAAACAAATTAAAATAAAAAATAAAGAAATAAGGAAAATATATAAAATATTATTTATTTTATAAATTTTTTGTTTTATTTTGTTGTTTTTGTTATATATTTTATATATAAAACAAACAATAAATTAAAATAAAAAATAAAGAAATATGTAAAATATATAAAATATTGTTTATTTTATATATTTGTTATTTTGTTGTTTTATGTTATATATTTTATATATAAAACAAATTAAAATAAATAAATAAATAAATAAATATGTAAAATATATAAAATATTATTCATTTTATATATTTTTAATTTTATTTTGTTGTTTTTGTTATATATTTTATATATATAAACAAACAATAAATTAAAATAAAAAATAAAGAAATATGTAAAATATATAAAATATTATATATTTTTTTATATATTTTTTATTTTATTTTGTTTTGTTTTATTTTATATATTTTATATACAAAACAAACAATAAAATAAAATAATAAAAAAAATAGCATTAATAAAAAGAGCCACATGAATATCCTCCAAACATCAGAAGTAGGAAAGCTTTGAACAATAATAGCGCGCCGCAATTCAACAAAACTCATGAGTTATGCACTAGAGTTGATGGGTCAGGGCCAGGGGTTTGTTCAAATCCCCAATGCAAATTGTGAGCAATAACAATAGTGATTCCTGCCTTAGCAAGCACTACTAATAAATTATACAGTCAGAAAAGAAAGATTTGAACAGCTATTAAACATGCAAAGGCCATTTGTGCGGCTATTTCATGAATGCATAACACTGCTGAGACCCACACTGCTCTGTGTGTCCCGTCTCATCCTATCACCTTTAGCCTCTCCTGAGATACCAAACATCCCTGAATCACAGACGAACAACTGCTGTTTTTCAGAAAAAGCAGAAAAATACATGAAGAAGGGCAGTTTCACTTCCATATCGCTACATCTGCGTGCTGTAAAAGCGCT